>NC_084651.1:5703201-5810701 GCF_019802595.1 Syngnathoides biaculeatus | reverse complement strand
TATATATCTATAATGACATATCACAGTGCCTTTTCTTAGCTTGATTGTGAAACAAGTACCGCGTGTCTTGCGTCCCTCGGGTCACATTGCAGTCCCAAGGGGTCCGGTTTTGAATGTAAACCCCCTTCACCCCCACTTAGGAAAAAACAAACAAATACCAGCCTTACTAAAAGATTGGTCTTCCCCAAATTAGAGTGAAATATGTTGCGTCCGTGTATTTATTAATGCTTTGACGTCCTTTGTAGTTCACAGGATGACGATAATGACTGTTAATTTTTTTTTTTTTTTCCTAAGTCCATCTCATTTCATTCATTCAGTTAAGTCTTGGAGCAACACCAGCGCTAAAGCAGGGTACACGCTTACTGGTTTTCAATATTTAACTTATTTTAAGCGAGCGGACCTAACACACAAGGAGGTGTGTTTTTACTGCTGTAATGTTTGTTGTACTCGAGATGGCAAATACAACACATCTCTAGCACGAATTAAGCCCCCCCCCCCAGACTAGTAATTGTAGTTGTTGTGGGATTAGAAGATGCTATGCTAACTCTTATCTGTAGACCACAGGTGTCAAACTCAAGGCCCGGGGGCCAGACCCGGGCCGCCACATGATTTTATGTGGCCCGGGAAGGCAAATCATGCATCAACTTCCATGATTGTTGTTGAAATGTGTACCAAAATTCGCCATATCGTAAATGATAACAACATTGAGATAGTGCGAGCATTTTTCTGTTACAGTTGAAAACCCAATTACCCTCGATTTCAGATTCCAAAAGTAGCAAAGTTCATAAATTTCATGTGTAAATGGGATGAGGTGATTAATGATTTTTTTTTTTTTTTTTTTTTTTTTTTTTAAAATGGTTTCACAATGATAGCGGCCCCCTCAGAGAAATCGTAACTACAATCCGGCCCCCGACAAAAATGAGTTGACGCCAATGCTGTAGACTGTTCTGGCGAGTGAACGAATCGATGGAGAATTTTTTTACAGTCACCGCAACCTTCGGTGAGCTCACAGATTTACTACGGTTCCATTTCACATCACAATCAGGGAGTCTGATACCGATTTGGGATTGCGAATAGTGGACCGATTTATACAGGATAAAGTGCACGGCGGGGACCTTCGCCAGTCATCGTGCTAGTGTGCTGAACTCACTTATGAGTGAGGGCAGACCGTAAAAGTAAATCAAGTAAATGCTCAAACGTCGTTCCGCGAACAAGTTTAACATTTACCGCTGTTGTCAACCCCTGACCGCTGATCCAAAGGCCAAAAAAAAAAAAATCAAACTTTACAATACTGATATTGGTCTGACTTTACGATGGTTACATTTGGTCAGATAATAAATACCGTATGAGTGTACCTCCCTGCTTCAGCATTGCTCCCTGGTCAAAGGATGTTCATTGAAGTGTTGGAATAGTTTACAGTGTGACTGAAATGGTTCTGAATGTGCTTCTTACACAACAGGGCTGGGGAACCTACCTCAGAGGAACTGTTATAAAATCCCAGAAGTGATTTTTATTTTATTATTATTTTTTTTAAATCCATCCTTTGGTCCATGAAAGCTAGGGTTATTCCGTGAGACCCAGAGGACGCTATTAGGCTCTCACAATGTAAACAGTAGCAAATATTTGGGATACAATTTTGGTTCATCCTTAAATTTGACCCAATAGATGACTATCTAATTTTTTTTTTTTTTTTTTTTGAGTCATGTATTTTAGCAAACGCCTGTTTGGAGACTATTTATTTGCCGGTCTTCCAATCATACTGGGAAAAAAAAAAATAATTGTGTGATGTCTCTTAAAAGGGGCAACAAGATGGCGGCGTGAAGTGGGGAATTGCGTCATTTTTCCATGAATGTGGGAAAAAAAAAACAGTCCTGGTGTCATGATCCATTTGCCTGCCACAGGCTCAAAACATGACATTTTAATTTCAAATTCCAAACCCTTGTAATAGTTGACACCTAAATTTTAAGTGTTTATCTTCCTCAGTTGAACATTTCAAAAGGAGAAGGTAAGGGACTCTTTATTTTTGTTGTTGTGATTTTTGCACACAGTTCAAACGGCTTGGCAGTGTTTTTATGTTTTGAGACATTTGTCCAGTCATCTGTTTTTTTTTGTTTGTTTTTTGTTTTCCATGAGAGCACAACGTGTTACGTGCAGCCATGTAGTGATTTAGATTGAAGTAATTGTCCAAATTGGACTGTAATGTTTTGATGAAAGGCGGAGAAGACATTTCTCTTTGGTTGGCCAATCAAGCTCTTGTTTTATTTTCATTTTATTTTTTTCTTTTCTGAATTGTCCTGTACGCATCTTTGTATGTACACCGTTTGTCCCATTTTATGCATACGCCACGTTTGTAAGCTATAATAGAAAGCTACATGGGACGCCCTTGAAGAATAATAATAAAAAAAAAAAAGATTTTACTACATACCACTGCATTCTCAGAAGAGTCATTCCGGTTTTGGGAGCGAAAACAATGACGTCATGGCAGTTCCACAAGCGGCCAAGGAGTGGACACATTGAGTTGCAGCAGTTCAGGTAAACACTTTTTTTTTTTTGGTGTGTGTTTCCTGCATTGCTTTGTATTTATTGAAATGGTGCATTTGAGATGTTGCTCTGGTAACTCATGTATAGGCCGTTTGTATGGGTAAAATAGAAATTGTGTGGGTGCCGGCCGAAGACGGTGGCTTAGCAACAGAAGAAAACAACCCTTCCGACCTGATGCCGTTTTTAATTTTCCTTTTGTTGCGGATGAATTAGGTTTGCTGGTGTTCCTAATGAAATGGGTGGCCGGGGGAGTACGTGAGGACCACCTTCCGACTGATTGACAGCGTCCAGTAACAAGTATTGTAAATGCGTAATATTCTTTATATATTGGAGATAAGATTATAATAATAATATATGTATTCCATCCGCGTAATACCTCCTTTAGAGTAAATTATTGGAAACTCAGCTCATTATATCCTTGCTGTTAGGTGGAAACTTTAGCCGATATTTGCACACTCATATTCTACAAATTTTTTAGCCAATTGTAAGTGCATTAAATAGCTTGCGGTCTTTAACAACACTGATTTAAAAAAAAAAAAAAAATGAAAAATTCAAAAGTGGTTTTGGAGCTGTCCATATTCTGTCCGCTCTTCCTTTAGTAATATACTACTACAAGCATTTTCACGTCAATAAAATGTTACCTTTTTTTTATTTTCAATTGAATTTTTTGATAAGAGCAAAAACTGGCGATCTGCACTGATTTGTAATTTCCAGCTGTGGATGTTTATATTCGTAAAGTGGAATCCGACGGTTTATTGTATATTCATAAAGTATTTTTTTTTTTTAATGGGTAGGTGTCGAAGATGGGTTTCCCCCAGCTTTTCTGTGAAAACCAGGTTTTCACACCGCCACAATAACAAACTCATCCATGTAGATGGCGCCAATGTATCACTTTGGATTTGACAAGTCATTTCTGATACTTTTTTGAGGGGGTCAATTTAACGAGACCTGCATGGTTACGTCATATAGTTTATTCATCCATCCATGCATTTTCTTTTGCGTTTGTCCTCGTTATGGGCACGGGTGGGCTGGAGCTGAGCCCGGCTTGACTTCACCGGGGACTGAGATAAAGAATTCCCACCTAAGGGCGATGGACCTTTCTGACCTGTCAATCACTCGTACAATAATAGCCAATCAGACCGCCGCATTGTCTTAACCCCTGGCTTGACACGCCCCTGCCGCCATGTTGTCCCACAAGCAATGCTGGCTGTCAGACGAAGTGTCTACGATGGTTTAAGGCTCGCGGAAGAGCGCACGTTCAACTAAATGTGGACAATATCAACACAAACAAGGCTGTATGTTCGAAGGCAAGTGAGTGAGAAGTATCTTCTCTGAGTTTGATTTCATTATTATCAGTGCTTTATTATTGCAGGGGAACAACTTTCACTTTGTTAGCGTATCACTGACCTGCTGAACGAAGTGTGTCAGGTTTTATGCCGAAAAGTCGTAAATGCGCCATGTCATGCAAGAGAAATGTCTATTTGGCCATTTGTATCACATCAGACTTTTAAGACAGAGCACTGGGTTCCATTAGGAGCCAAGTCAAATGAATACTCCCACTCGTGATCTTTCCAAGTAAAATAGTACTCCGCCTGCTTTAGATGCGCAGTACAATTCCACAATTTTATCCTGTTGGAGTTCAGTATGAAATTTGTGAGGCGTCAAACTTTTTTTCCATCGATAGCCAACGTTTCGCTGTAACTCTGACATTGCGTCCTGCTCCGTCCAAAATCTTAATTCCGTGTACATATCCTTGCGTGAAATAGTTGAGACCTCTCCGTAGAACTCTGTAGAAGTCTGACACGTTTAGTCAAAAACATACCGCAATATTATCTGGAATATGCGTTAGAAAATCGACTTCAAACCTGTTCTGTTCAGTCGCCTTTTTGGACGCTTGTGGGGGATGGTAACTGTAGCAGAGGGGGCGGAGCTTAAGATCGCCAGTTGGAAAGGTCCATTGTCTTTTTCAATGACTGTAATAAGCATGTTTTTGGCATGTAGGAGGAAGCTGGTGAGAACATGGAAACTCCGCACGGAAAAAGGCCGAAGCCGACATTTGAACCGAGAACCTCGGCTGTCCTCACGTAAAACCACAGATGTATAAAATAGCCTTTCCTAAAAGTGAGCGTTCAACATCGTTATAAAATCTCATCCGTCATCACCGACGGCGGATTATTCCCAGTGCAGCCCCCCGAGAGGGAGGCAAGGCTGATTTTCGTCCAAAACCAAATCTGCTCATGACCTCAGCTGCTGATAAATGGCCGCAGAAAGGACTGATAAGTTATTTTTTTTTTTGGGGGGGGGGGTTATTTATGCAGTACGCCTTTGCCCCCACTGGTGAATTTGGAGCTCCCAAGAGAGCCCCCGACTTCTGCCCCCCCCCTCCCCACTCGCATTACGACTGCAAACACACAGAAGGCCTCCTCTTCGTCCTTCCTCCACTTTCTCGGCTTTCGGTGGCGACTTCATCAAAATGCCGAGGGACGCTCTCATTTCCCAGGTCGTCTGCTTCTATTATGACGCCTTGGCAGGCTTAATTTTTGCAGGGGGGGGGGGGGGGGTTGGATGGGAATGCGCTGCTCCTTCCTGTCTGGCTTGGTCGTTCAAAACTCCAGCCAACTAACAGAATGCCGTTTATTGTCATGGGTACAGTAAAAAAAAAAAAAAAACTTACTTTGATAGTTTGTCTTCAGACAATGTTATGAAGATGGTCAAATATTCAATAATAGATGAAACCATTAAGTATTAACTAATTATTGATTAAATCAGGAGTCCCACAGGGCAAAACAAAAGCATGATAGAACTCCTTCCTCGGGTTAATGGCATCCCTCACCGTCGGGTTCGGCGATGGCCGCCTCGAAAATGGAGGCACAGAACGCGGTCCGCTCAGATTTTGTCCTCCGGAACATGAGCAAAGTTCTGTTAGTGGTGGGAGTTGAAACTTCTTCTGTGGGGGGGGGGTGCATCTACCCACACCTCACCGTAGGCAACTCCATAGTAGAAGGGAGTCCAAGTTCTCTCAAGAGGACTGGTACCAGAGTCCAAGCGGTGTGGGGAGGCAAGTCCGACTAGATCTAGTCGGAGCTTCTCTACCTATGGCCCCTCCCACATGTGGCGAGTCCATGGGAAGCATTTTAAATCTTGGTAACAAAAATGAAATCATAGTCATCTAGCAAAGTGTCGCAACTATGATCCGAAGAATTGCTCGGGTTCTTTTTCACGCTCACTCGTTGCTTAGCAGAAAGTCTCCAGTAGGCCACGCCTTCTGGTGGTACACACCCAAAACACGAATACTACAGTTCATTAATCAGTTTATATAACCAGTTTTTCTTCACATTATTATGTAATAGTTTTTGTGATTGAAGACATGTAATTGTGGCATAGCGGAACAGCGCTCGACTGGTTAGCACATCAGCCTTGCAGTTCAGAGAACCCGGGTTCAACCCTGCCCTCGCCTGTGGGAGGTCTGCATGTTCTCCCTGCGCGAGTTTTTGCCGGTGTCCTCCCACACCCCGAAAATATGCGTGGGGGAGTTCACGCCTGGACTCCCGCGACTCGAGGGACGATAACCGATAGGAAAAATGGATGCGTGGATAACTGTGACATTTAAACACATAAACGACATTTCAGTTCATTTCAACGGAGCAAACTGATAAACCAGTAAATAAAGTTACGATCTGGTTCACATCATAATTACGATTGCACGATATTTGAGGAAATACGACGCATCTTTCGCGGAGGCCCCATAGCTCAGCAGGTTGTGAGTTCAAATCTCACTGGGGTCTCCACTCCCCCTCAGGGGTTGCGTCAGGAAGGGCATCCGGCGTAAAAACTGTGCCAGACAAATATGAGCGTTTCATCTGCGATGACACGCTATGGCGACCCCTACTGGGACAAGCCAAAAGAAAAACTTCTCTACTTCGATGCGTATTTCGCAGTGAATGACAACTTGACAATTAACGTAATGTCTCGAAAAAAATTTGCACATTTTTCCAAAAATATTTTCCAAAAGTCAGTCGAGCGCATTATATTTAGGTAGAGGTGAAAAATAAAAAAATAAAATGATATTTTACAGTTGTATACAGATACATAGTGGTAAAAAATGTATACATATACATTTTTATATGATATTCGATGTTTTACGTTACACATTAATTTATATTACAGTAGTGTGCGCCCCCAACCTGAGCTCTCAGAGCTCCTCGGGAAGCTAGCATTTTAAGATTGTTAGCGTAGCATGTTTGTTGCTACCGCACCAAAGGTCAGAAACGACTACCTGTGAGTTTGTTTCAACTTAAACGAAGACAAAAAAATGTAGATTACAACGGCTAGTTGTGCAGCCGCTTTTAAAAGAAATATCACAAGTGATGATGAAGGCAACCTGGAAGTAGCGCCGCAGTCCGAAACGACGATAACTCTCCTCAATGGCTTCAGGTGGGTATCAAAAAAATATGAGGTCAAACTGAGTTTCATGGGGACATGAAAAAAAAAATAAAAAAATGGGAACGCACACAATTGTAATGCTCGCTTTTTTAAAAAATGTGCCCATTACGCTCATTTCTACGTAGTTTGAGCTCACGTTGTTTTGGTAGCCACCTGACGCCATAGTGAAAACTGCTGTCGGTTGGAGCCGAATGGAGACGGAACGAAAACTCTTGGGATTAAAAAAAAAAACAAAAAAAAAACAAAAACGTAGAAACCTAACAAAATATAAATACAGATTATTCCTAATATTCTGAGCATTTGAGTAGCAGCAAATTGGTGCTGCGCATTGTACATAGGCAGAAGTATTTTCCTGATATATTTTTTTTAGGTGAACTTCGGGGTTGCGCGTTATACTCCAGAAATTACAGTAAGCCTTTTTTTTCCCCCACTATAGCGCTATCTAGTGTATCTGGTGAAGTACTGCTCCTTCCGCCCAATGGCCACCTGAGGTACTGCCGCCGATTTAATTCTCGCATGTCTACACAGCAGCTGTCACTCTCACTCTGTCATCTCAGTTTATAAAGAACATGACACACTTTCTTTTTCACACTTACAACCTTGCACTAATAGAGTAAGACGCCCGCTCTTGCCCCCCCGCCCACCTTTGCCCTCTACTCCTCAACGGTGGCGGGCCAAGACAAACAGTCCTGATTCATGAGTTCACAGCAAATTCTATTCCCAGCAACACCGCGGCCCCTCGCTCTAATACCATACTTAGTCTGGGGAGATAATATTGTTGTGGTAGATCAAAGGGACTTGTCTTTTAATGGATGGCTCAGAAAAGAAGGGGGGCGGTAGTGGTGGTGGTGGTGGGGGGGATTCGGTAATAAAACAGCCACATTGTATACAAGCGCGCTCGGTCCCGCTTATGCGTTTGCAGACATTATTTGACATCCACAAGACGCGTTTAAATTGCCGCAGTCGGCTCGTTCTGCTGGGATTAATGCGGCGGCGAGCAAAACTGTAGCAGGCGATCGAGCCGTCACGTCGGGCTGTTTCGCCGCTGTTTGTTGTTGTAACATCGATCCGCATTAAAGACTTGCGTTGACCTCCAGGTTTTAGCTGAAAGCAGATCTGTTCGGAATGATGACCTGTCGAGTGCGGCGAAGCGGCCCTGACAGATGCGGCGGCGCTGTGGCCAAATCCGACGTGGTGCCAAGCTAATCAAATCATTTTACATTTTTTGGGGATGAATTCTTTCCACACTCGCTCTTTGTGGGATGGAGCGTGTTTTTAAATATTCACTCGCCGAGCGCCTTGGATATACTGTCATAACATAATCCCAATGCACTTCAATGCGATGCAAAAAAAAAAACGGTATAAATATTTCTTGCTACGTGAGAATATATTGAAACAGGAAAGAAAATGTAAACGTTTTTTTCCCTTTAAATAATCAATAATAAATATATAATATAGATTATGATAAATAAAATAAATATGATACATGATATATAATAAATAAATTATGATAAACATTTGTTTAGTCATGGAAAAAGTTTTTTAGGTTGGTATGCATAATAAACGATTAACGGCAAGTCATTGCAGTTGTTCATATAGAGCTCGTAAACGTGACGTCGGCATTTTCACGGTGCCATATTGCAGGTCAAAAAGAGCTGCTCGACAGCGTGGGGGACATTGAACCGGAGCAGAATATTCACAATCCCCGAGACTTGTTGTGATGTTGGTTGTCACAAAAGACGAGAAAGACATCTCAAGAGGTCATTCTATGGAATACCAGATGAAAAGACGAGAAAAGATCAATGGATTTCGGAAATTAAAGGTGATGGATGGTGCCCGACCAAAATACGCACACGCCTGTGTAACCGATCGCTTCATTTCAGGTAGGAATTATTCTTCTCAATCTCAAATTACCAAGAAGTATTTATCACGCCAAGTTGGCTCATTTGAGAACAATGCGTTTAAAAAGGAAAAAAGACAGGGAGTTGTCTCTAACGTACACGGAAGCGTGTTGCAGTCACACATTAAACTTCGGTAACCCTCTCCCTGACAGACTTTAAAAAAAAAAAATAAAAAATTTAATATGCATTGTTCTCAAATGAGTCCAATGCGTACTTAAAAAAAGGTCACAGTGATGTTTATGTATGTTAACGTGTGGCTGCAACACGCTTCCGTGTACGGGGGCTGAAGCCTATCCCAGCGGTTTGTTTTCTTTTTTTTTAAATGCGCATTGGACTCTTTTGAGAAGAGTGCATATTTAAAAAAAAAAAAAAAAAAAAATGTCTGTCACGGAGAAGTTTACCGAAGTTTAACGTGTGGCCGCAACACCTTCCGTGTACGGAGGAGCCGATGTGGGATTTATTCTTGATTGAGAACAGATCCAGCAACGGAGTATTTGTACGCATCCAGACTTCTACACTTTCAAACTTTTCTGTGTAAATCTTGACGACTTACTCACCAGATCCACGTGTAGATCCAGTTGTCCAAGACAAGTGGAAGCAGGTTAACAGTCCAATTTCTTATCGGCGAAAACGTCAATTTCGGCATTAAATACAGATCCTCTCTGCCGAGTTTATCAAAATTTTCCACAATCGTTTGTTTATTTTCACCTTCCAAATGTCTAACGGTATCGGACAAGACTCTGGGCGTCGTGCTATATATATTTTCGTCCCGTCTCCAACCGACTTAGCATTGAACAATGCTTTGTTAGACTGGCAATATGGCGACGTAAGCAGAAAGTCACGTGATTTTATGACTTAGGTGCACTGCTTCTGAACAAGCTGCATACGTGGTGTTGATACTTTATGATCATCTCTATTTTTAGTGTTTTGCTGCCATCTTGTGGCATCTATACACAATTACAAATATGGCACAGGGGTTAGTTCTTTTGCAGGTTGTAGGTATTTGTGGCTAACCCCTGCGAGTGTGTTTAGTGAATACGAAAATGTTTTCTTGCCACTTATTTCCATGACTTCAAATTTCGAAATAGAATCAAAATAATGATTCTATATTTATCTGGTTTTCACGGTCATAACAGCTCGTGGAGCGAAAAGCAAACACATTGGGTTACAGCGAGAATATTTGTGACTAAAAAAAAAACCCCCAGTGCTATCAAGCATATTTTTGTTTTTATATCATAAAAAACAATTGTAGAGCACGGTTATAGTGTAATTGTGTTCATTGCGATTTGTCTCGATAGCCTCAAAGCAAAGTCCCGGCATGCAACGAAAGAGTCCCCCGCTGCCAAAGACGGCGGCAGCGTAATGATGACACTCATGCACGCCATTATCGCGCAAAAAATGTAATGTCAGCCCCTCGGTCCATACACGCACATACTCGTGCATTCACATCTCAGGAGGCCATGAAATGAGTTGCCCACGCTCACGGACTCGCTCAACTTCCTCCTCTCCGCTGGTCCAAAACTCGCCGGCAGCCGATCTGACCGCTGGCAATGAGAGTGCACTTTGGGTCCATTTCGCGCTGCGATTTGGGCGATTTTCGCTCGACGGCCACCGTGAGGCTGCGGCCTCTTGACATTGGCGTAAAGGGGGGCGATTGGTAGATAAGTGAGTGACACCGATGAGGAAATGACGCATGGGAGCTTTTGGCGGCCATTTATCTTGAAAACTAAAGTTAGGAAGGCTTTGTCTGCCGCCGGAACGCTAATAGGCGTGGTGATGAAGTGCTGCCTCCACGAGAGAAAACGGAATCAGTACTTTCTGTTTTGGTGACGACTTGCGTGTGACTAGTGCATAGTTTTGCGTGTACTGCAGTTTTCCTACTCGTATGCCAATTTACTAGTACGTGGATATGAAGCATACCGAACAAATGTAAATGCAAATGGCCGGTGACATGCTAACAGTTAGCATTGGAAGTCACTGTTTTACAACACATGTAGACAGATACACTATTTTAATGATAATCACAGGTGTGTATTCTTTATCCTCTACAAAAAATGACTAATCTCATTTTACTGATAAACTTACAAAATTAGTCACGTTAGTTTGCGGCACGGTGGATAAATTGGTAAAGCGTTGGCCTCACAGTTCTGAGGTCCCGGCTTCAATGCCGTACCCGCCTGTGTGGAGTTTGCGTGTTCTCCCCGTGCCTGCGTGGGTTTTTCTGCGGGTACTCCGGTTTCCTCCCACATCCCAAAAACATGCATTCATTGGAGACTCTAAATTGACCCCTCCGTAGAAATTGCGCAATCCGTGTCAACGACCAATCAGAGGCCAGAGATCTGCATAAACCACGCCCCTTTTTAGACTCTCAGTTTTCTCAGACAACGCTGCATGGTCCAGCATAGCTTCTGTTGGGGTTTTATCGCGTATTTGGGTTCTTTAACAATAGATATGCTTAAGAGGTGTAGTCACGGACTTTGTAGTAGTGACGACAGGTATCCTGAAAGGCTATTTGGTGGAGTTCAATTCGTACCCTTTCCAAAACCGAAGACCCAGTACGAAAAATGTCTTTGATGGATCAAACTTTCTGTAAGACCGCATCATCAACTGAATCCATCTAAAATCAACCGGAACAGAAGACAGAGTGCGAAAAATGTCTTTGATGGATAAAACTTTGAGGAAGACCGCATGATCAACTGAATCCATCTAACATCAACCGGAACAGATATGTTTGCTCGAAGGTAAGCCCTATATTTGATTTTCAATACATGTCTCATATAAATGAATTAGCAGTTCTTCGCTTGCATAACATAGCTACGTGTGAATGATTGACACACTTGATCTGTGTTGAGCGATATTTTGCGATGATCTGACTGCACAAACGTGTCTCTGTTCGGCGGCTCCCGAGCTAAGCTAAACCGGACTAGCGAGTCCCAAAAGCCTTCGACGTGCACCGAGACACCAAGACTGAAGGAAGGATGTGTGAGGACACTATAAAGTAGTGATTGTCGTACTCGGTCGGGACTTACGTAGGTTCGGCACTAATTTAAGAATAATTATTGAGGGGAGCGCGTGACGTTGCACAAAGAAAACGAGAGAAACAACTCGTAAATCAAGCCTCGCCTTCTTCTTTTCCTTCATACGGCGGTTCACAAACGGCTGTACAGATTCTGCACACAAGTGTGATAGGTAACACGAAAATAGGAAAGTGTCAATGACGAATTCGTCTTTGGGTTATACTATATTATATTATGTGGCTTCTCGGTCTTCCTCTGACTCCGGAAAGATCTCGCGCTAATATCGATGGTTTCTCCGTCGATATGCATGGAAATACCATTGAAATACCCCTCGCTGAAATACTTGAAGCCCCGCTGTCGGCTTTTCGACGATATTTCACTATTCGCTAAGAATGCGAGTGAGAAATCAGCTGGTAAATCGGACAATTTCGTTCTAGTCTTTTCTTCCTGTGCCGCCATTTTTGCTCATTGTTTGTCTGGGGTTAGCTCACGTGTGGCGTGGTTAAGTGCCCTGTACGGAGTGGTCAATTGCCCCAAGGTGTGTTCGTGAGTGCGGCAGTTTGTCTCCTTGTGCCCTGCGATTGGCTGGCAACCAGTTCTAGGTGTACCCCGCCTCCTGCCCGTCGACAGCTGGGATAGGCTCCAGCACTCCCCGCGACCCTCGTGAGGATAGGCGGCTAAGAACATTGGATTGATGGATATTAGTCACCAAAGATGTACTGTACTAGTGTTCTTTTGTGACTGCATGATGAAACCCAGTTACTTATATTTGATCGCTGATTTTCAAGTAGTAGAACCTGAAAGAGTCATTGCCCAAGTACAGTTTAGTTGTATTTAACTTTTTAAGTACATGTGTATTTATTCCCCAATCATGAAGTTCAACCTATTTTTTTTAAACCCTTATTTAGCTACCAATTGTTATTCGTTTACATGAAATACATTTCATTGGAACACTTATTTATATACAATTTTGATTCCCATATATTTACGTGCAGTGAACATTTAGGCTTACTGCACTACTGAATATTAATGTTGGTCGTACGGGCACACCTTAGACACCATATTGTCATTCGCACGATACTTCACTGCGGACACTAACTACATGCGGACCATATTATCACATGGGGAAAATTGGTTTAAATGCCAAACCACCGCAGATAGATAAGCTAATTTCTCCCGTCTCGTCCTACAATAGCTCGCCGGACATTCTGCGGTGTGATTTGCTTGTCGTCGGAAGGTCGCGGCTTTCTGGTAACGGAGGCCCCGCACGGCTGATTTACTAACACGGCGAGCCAAATGAAGAGCGATCACGCCACGAGCGCGCGACGCTCGCTGGACTGTTTCCCGGCAGCCGTGCCGGACTTTGCTTCCAAATATTTGCGAGCGCTCCCTGAGGTTGAGTCATGGCCCCAGTAGGGCCGTACGTGTATATTTAGAGATTTTTTGTAACGTATATGTTCATCCGTCCAGAAAGTGTAGGCACATTTTCCACTATGCCGATCACCCCCTGGTTAAATACATTTGCAGTACTGTATTGTACATAAAATTCGGGATGTTTCCACTAATATTGCTCACATTTGACGATGATTAAAACTCCCGTTGTTTTTCTTTGGTGGACCGTAAATCTTCACGGGTCACCACATGTTCAAACGTTCGTCCCCAGCTAGTCTTCTTTCTATTTTTTTTTTCTTCAAAATTATATGTACACAGGTGCTTTGAAATAGGAGTGACGTGTTTTTCGAGACACCAGCTGTCGTTTGGCAATTGTTTTTTTTCTTTAACCTGTCAACAATTCTTTAAAAAAAAAAAAGAGGCTTCCAGGTGTTGATTGACATTCCCGGTTGAAACGCCGTGGACAGGATAATGAATAGCATCTGTCGGGTGTTGTTATTATCATTCAAGAAATTGATATTTGCACGCCACTGTTGGATGTTGTAGTGGTAACGTGGGATCGATTCCCGCTCAGTGACGGTGTAGATATCTGCCATCTGCGGTCCCGCCTTTCCCCCGAAAGCTAGCCGGGGTATGCTCCGGCTTTCCCGCAACCCTTGTGAGGATAACCGGCTTGGATAATGACATGACGTGTATTCTTTTTTAAATTGTTAGTTGGTCAGGAAAATTGTCCCTGAATGTTTGTCTTATACTGCCCTCTGGTGGTCAAAGTACACACACCAGAAGGAACAGCACAATGCGCATTAAATTAAACCAAAGAATGGCGGCATAAATATTCTTTATAATACATTTGTTATTACACTCTGGTTTTGTACAGTATAATATTATAGATTATATATTAAAAAAAAAAAAAAAACAGGCCGGGTGGGACGGTGGGCTCAGCTAGAAAGCGTTGGCTTCACAGTTCTGAGGTCACGGGTTCAATCCCAGACCAGTCTGTGTGGAGTTTGCATGTTCTCCCCGTGCCTGCGTGGGTTTTTCTGCGTGTACTCCGGTTTCCTCCCGCGTTCCAAAAACATTCAACATCAATTGGGCACTCTAAATTCCCCCTAGGTGTGATCGTGAGCGCGGCTGTTCGTGTCATGTGCCCTGCGATTGGCTGGCGACCAGTTCAGGGTGTACCCCGCCCCCTGCCCTTTGACACCTGGGATAGGCTCCAACTCTCCTCACGACCTTTGTGAGGATAACCGGCTAAGAAAATAGTTAGTTGGTCAGGAAACGTCTCTGAATGTTTGTCTTATACTGCCCTCTGGTGGTCAAAGTACACACACCAGAAGGAAAACCACAATGCCCATTAAATTAAACAAACAAAAAAAGGTGGCATTAACATTCTTCATATTGTATTTATTTGTATCATACAATATTATAGCGTGCTATTTTCTTGATTTAAAAAAAAAAAAAAAGGCTCAATGTTTTTTGGGGGATGATGCAGGAATCTTTATTGGCATTTGTATTCATTTCGATGGGGGGAAAATGTGAAGTGTTTTGAGTTCTGATCATGGTCAGAGAACTAAATAAACTCATATTTTTACACAATATTTAGTACTGCGTTTGTATTGCATCACACTGAGCTCATTGTGACCTTAATTAGCGAAATAATACAAACACCTTTGATGCGACGTAGCCCAACAGCACCACAAATTCATTACGCCGCTCCAGATTGTGAAAGTATACATAATATATCACGCAGGAGCTTTGTTATGAATGTAATATTGCAGTCGATCCTGAAGACGCGTCGGTGATATTATATCCGTGAGCTCTGGCCCTCCGGAGCACAGTCGTATTTCCGTCGAGCTCCTCGAGTGGATAAGACGTGAGGAGCGTGTCGTCGGCTAACTGGCAACCACATCGCCGTTTATAATAAAGCCGCCGGCGATGCCAAAAAAAAAAAAAAAAAGGACCCGGCGACGATAACTCACATTATCGGCCCCGAGTTGTCTTTGTCTTGCAAATGCGGAAAATTGTGTTTGCGCGTCACGAACTCTTTGGCTGAAGGACGCTTTTCTTGAATGAAACATCAAAGCGGGGTCGGCGCTTAAAAGAACGGTAATGAATCCATTATGGGACCGAACTCTTCGTGGCGTCCACTCGAGGGAGGAGCGACAATGGGGGCGAGGCTGTCCGGGTGTGTGCCGCCGTCACGACGCAATTACTGGGGAGAAACTATCAATATGATGCAAAAACGGACTATATAGTAATTGTGCCACATGGATCATTTGGAGCCCTTCACAATCAGTGATTTTCTAATAACTTGAATTTGAATGGACCTTTGCGACCTGTCAATCACTCATACAATGATAGCCAATCAGATAGCCGCATTTTTCTTAACCCCTGGCTTGACACGCCCCTCTCGCCGTATTGTCCCGCAAGCAATGCTGGTTGTCAGTAGCGGGCGCTCGGAAAAGTTAACGTTACGAAGAAAATGGTCCTCAGATGCGCTTGGGGAACGTGCAATTCTGATGAAAGATATCCGGCTAGGTTACGAGGGGCCCGCTTGATTCATATTTTAAAGCCTAAAACACAGTTGACGAAGTGTCTACGATGGATTAGGGCTCGCGGAAGAGCACATGTACAACTAAATGTAGACAATATCGACAAACACAAGGCTGTATGTTCGAAGGCAAGTGAGGGAGAAGTATTTTGTCTGAGTTTGATTGAATTCTTATCAATGCTCTATACATTGCAGGAGAACAACTTTCACTTTGTTAGCACATCACTGACCTGCCGAATGAACTGTGTCACGTTTTATGCCGAAGAGTCGGGTTAGTGATGCGTAAATGCGCCATGTCATGCAAGAGAAATGTCTCTTTGCCCATTTGTATCGCAACAGACTTTTAAGACAGAGCACTGGGTTCCATTAGGAGCCAAGTCAAATGAATACACCCACTCACTTCTAAAGAGTACAATGATATTACTCGTGATCTTTCCAAGTAAAAAGTACTCACCCTGCTTTACAAGCTCAGTGCACAGCTTAACACGGCTATTTGACGACTATATCCGTCAATGGGAGTGAAGCAGCTACCTGGAAAGTCTGTTCTTGACTTACTGTAAAACGTGAGGGGAAAAAAACCTTAGATGAAATGCAAAGGTTTTGAATATAAATTTAATTTAATTTAAAAAGAACTGTACCAACAGTTATTTTACTCACACATTCCTTCACCAAGAAAGTCTGTATATATATATATATATATATATTATATATATATATAAAATACTAGTATCACTGACACTCTGCTTTACACGCGCAGTACGATTCCACTATTTCATCCTGTTGGATTTCAATATGAAGTTTGTGAGGCTTCAAACTTTTTTTTTTTTTTTTTTTTGCATCGATCGCCAGCATTTCGCTGTAACTCTGCTCCGTCCAAAATCATAATTCCGTGTACGTATCCTCGCGTGAAATAGTTGAGACCTCTCTGTGGAACTCTCTTGGCACAAGTCTGATGCATTTGATTGAAATGTGAATCAGTGTGATGTAGTTTGAGTCCTGTTGCTAGTTTGGTTTGATGTACACGAGCCAGCGCGACGGATTCTGTAGGCCGTGGGCAGATTTTGATTGACATGGCAACACGGAGAGGCTGAAATCTGATTGGGCACAAAGTTCAAACATGTCCAGTATTTTCTGGGTGGCTTTGCCAAGTATAAACTATTGCAATTTAATAGATTTCGGTTTCAGGTGGAGCGCTTCGGCCAGCAGAGACCCTGATAGCCTAACGCTGATCGGTTCAGACTTGACAGCTCTGGGACAAGAGAAAACAGAGCACATTTATTTTATTTTTAATGCTGGATGTACTTTCTGACGCAATCCACTTATTTATTTCATTTTTTTTTATCGGGGGTTTGCTTGGACAATGGTCCACAAACTGAGAATTACCACATCCATCCCTTTTCTTAGACGCTTATCCTCACAAGGGTCGCGGGGAGTGCTGGAGTCTAACCCGCCTGTCGACGGGCAGGAGGCTGGGTACACCCTGAACCGGTCGCCAGCCAATCGCAGGACACAAAGAGACAAACCGTCGCACTCACAATCACACCTACGGGCAATTTAGAGCGTCCAGTTAATGTTGCATGTTTTTGGGATGTGGGAGAAAACCGGAGTGCCCACCCGGAGAAAAGCCACGCAGGCACGGGGAGAACGTGCAAACTCCACACACGCGGGTCCGGGATTGAACCCGGGACCTCAGAACTGTGAGCCCAACGCTTTCATTCCCCTCATTTACCACATTCAAGTGGAGTTTAATTACAAGGTGAGTTCATTAGTTTCACTTCTGAAATGTTATTTTGTTCTTCTTCTATTGTGCATTTAATGTTAGCTCCCATTAAGGGTGGATCTTATTTTTTTCCCTCAATTTTATTGGTCTCATTTTTTTTGTATCGGCGACATGGTGGTCTAGCTGGTAAAGCGTTGGCCTCACAGTTCTGGGGACCCCGGGTTCGATCCCGGCCCCTAGGCGTGTGGAGTTTGCATGTTCTCCCCGTGCCTGCGTGGGTTTCCTCCGGGCACTCCGGTTTCCTCCCACATCCCAAAAACACGCAACATTAATTGGACACTCCAAATTGCCCGTAGGCGTGATTGTGAGTGCGGCTGTTTGTCTCGATGTGCCCTGCGATTGGCTGGCAACTGGCACTCCCCGTGCCCCTCGTGAGGATAAGCGGCAAAGAAAATGGATGGTTGGATGGATTTTTTTTTATATCACAGAAATATCCCATTCAAATAGGCCTTGTAGATTATTATTTTTTTAATATCCACTTTCAGAGCTTTTGCTACATCCAAGCAAGAACTTTTTTTTTTTTGCAAAACCAGGAGATTGCCAGGACAGGTTTACGCGTGTGACGCTTTTGCGGTTATTTCTAACCGCAGCTGTCCAGTAGTAAAGTCGTGTCGTGTCGTGGAGCATTTTTACTAACACTTGCAGCCAGAGTGGCCGTGACTGCTTTCACACGGATCGGGCGTGGGGGTTGGGGTGCGTGTACGTGTACGTGAGTGGTTTTATAGTGTTGACCGAGCGTAGTGGCGGTCTGCGCCTGTTGACACGCTGCAGGTGGCGGCCTGTCGAACGTCCGGTCCTGGCAGGAATGCGCCGGGACCTTTTTTTTTTTTTTTTTTTTTTTGGGGGGGGGGGGTGTGATATTTTTAGCAAAGATAACTAACAAAAGAATCGTGCCGTCATTGTTTGGCAACAAACAGCGGCGTGTTCTTCTGGGGATAACGAGAGGGGCCGGGGGGTGAGGTTCCACGCCGAAGCTCGGCTTAATGACCGCGGGCCGCGGCTCCTCCGTGCGAGAAGTCTTTCTAGTCCGAACCCCGGGGTCCCCCCCCCCCCCCTCCCCCCCGCTGATTTACCGCCGTCCCTCTCGCGCCGCCCGCGTCTATCTTTAGCCGCGGCGGCTTTTTATGAGGCGCTTGAAGACGGGTCCACGCTGCGCCGCAGTTATCTGAGCCGGCCGTCGACTCTGCTGTGGCGGCTCGCTCTCCTTCCGAGTTAGGCATGCGCCGAAGGATTTTTTTTTTTTTTTTTGGGGGGGGGGAGGAGGAGGCGACAGCAGCTGCCGCACCGGCCGACCCAAAAACGACGGTGAGCTCATGATGCGATGATGAGATGACAATCACTTGTCGTAAAAAGCTATTTGAAGTTATTTGCTGACTTAGCCGGCTGGCCTGGAAAAGATTCCACACCATTTGGGCAACACGCTGTGCGCACCTCTATATGCAGTGGGTATAAAAAGTCTACACACCCCTGTTCACAGGAAAAGCCCACTAGAACAGCAGAACCTCATCAGGCGAATTTAAAATGGTGGCAGTTGTGATGACTCCAATATCAATTTGAATACGACCATTTGGTTCTGAACACAACCATAGTTATGGCAGGGTGTGCACACTTGTACAATCTCATCATCTCTGTTGTTTCCATTGATTTTTTTTTTTTTTTTTTTTTTTTTTTTTTTTTTTTTTCCCCTTCATCTTGGGCAAATTTTTGATTTCACAAAAATCAAAGATTTCCAAACTGTAACACTAACACTGGATTATAAATTTTACTGTCAAATTATATTTACCATTGTAAGAAAATATTCTTTAAAGTACTACATCCATAATTTACATACATTCATTTTACACAAAAAAATATGAAATAAATATTCAGACTTAAATATTTTAAAAATGCTTCCCTTATTTTTTTAAAGGCTGCCTAAGGTAAAAAAAAATGTTTATATTTACAATACATTATATTGGAAAAAATTATAGTGCAATACATTTAATTAAAAATTAACTTTTTATTAAAAAACATGCTTGAACACAAGCGTTAAAAAATGCATTGAATTATACACAAAATAAGTGCTATACATTTTCAAGTCATAAAAGTAAATAATACTTAAATACTATATACATTACCAAAATGTCCTCCTGAATAATAAACCTTATATAAGATTACATACATAGCAATAACGTAACTTGAATTAAATTAGTCAATATTTATAAAAGTGAATATTGGTCTGAGAGTGTCAATCGAAGGTAATGGGTACTTTCTGTTGTAATATAATTTTTTTTTTTTTTACTCCTTCTAAATTTTCACACAACATAAACTAAGGTTAGATATGTAAGTAAAATAATCATCGAAGACAGGAGAGAGCACTGGAAAATATTTTCATAAATTTATCAAAATACATAAAGAAATAGCGCTAACTTTTGTTTGACTTTTAGGACGATAATTCTGTTAGACAGCGCTCAAATGCAAAAAGTGGACCTATTAAACGAGGACTGCTTACAATAATCCATCTTTGGCACATCAGCGTGAAGTTGAAATTCCTCGCATAATTATTCCGCCTTGAATCAAAAGCAGAACTCTGCTTCATTTATTGCGCTCATTTGTAGTCAGCCACAAACTCGCCCCTTCCCCCTCTTTTGTTTACCTTTTGCATACTTTCCCTTCTCATAACACCCCCCCCCCCCTCCCAATCCCAAACTGAATCATGTCTTGTAAAAGCGTAACGGCCACTTCTTGGACCGCGGCCTCATTTGAGGAGCGCGCCGGGCGTACCCCACGTTCGTTTCCTGCCGCCGTAGCTCTGAAATCCTTTTTTTTTTTTTTTTTTTTTTTTGTACGGCCGGCGCCCATGTGCGACGGTTTACGCCGCGCCCTGACTGCTCACTCCGCTCGCTTCCGGTCAAGAGTCGACGCATGAATATTAATTGTGGACAGAACGCAACGTATTTTTGGACTGGATGTAACGCAAATGCACGTGCAACCTCACACAAACTGTCCCATTCACGCTAAAACGGGCTCATATCGCATATGTGACACCGCCCAGGCATGTGTCATAGGTGGCGACCTCCTCAAGCACGCAAAGGTGAGACGGAGGCGGAGGTGGCGACGACGCTTGTACGAGGCTCCAAATATGTCGCCACTTGGAAGCAATCTTGAGAAGTCAACGAGAAAAACATCGAGTTTGACTTATTTGTGGGGGGTCTACGTGCCGCCGTGCGCTTTTCTAATTCTTCCCGATGAGATGAACGCAGGAAAACAAGCTCCTGATTAATAGGCCGCACGTACGCAAAGCTGCGCCGCAGACGTGTGTATGCAAAATGGCGTCCGACGCCGGCTTCGGTAATCGCAACGTGACGGACGTCATCGCCCCACTCGCCTTACTTTGACATAAACAAACTGTAAAAACTGTCGGTAGTACATTTTCGGGTAATGAGAACATCACTCAACTGTTTTTTTGTTGTTTTTTTCTACCCCCCCCCCAACCCTCCCTCCCTCTGCTTTCGACAGGGAGATGAGCAACACCAATCTCGAGTCCTCGGACCAAATAATCTGTCTTCATTTTTCACAGACAGATCCAGCCGATATACACAAGATGTGCCCCCCGTGGTCCCCGCCCCCCTGTAGCTTTTAGCGTCCTGGCTTCGGGGTTTCTTTATTTCTATTCCTCTCGCGACGCACACCATTTGGTAGTCGTGCGGCATCCATTCTGTACGTTGCCAGTAGAATTTCTGCAGCGGATGAAAACATCAACAATGCCCAGTGTCATGATTGCTTTTTTTTTTGTCGGTTTCGATTCTGTGGTCTTGTTTCACGTTGTGTCTTGGTTTCATGTGACCCACGTTTATGTCGATTCAGGTTTTTGTAGCCGCCTATTCTCGCAAGTCCGGTTTCTCATGTCGACCAGTCAGCTCCCTCTGACCACTCGTCTACACCAGGTGTTCTTTGTTGTCTCGTCGTCAATTGGTTCGAATTTGATTCCCTGCCCTTTTTTCGCTCCATGTTGTTGCCTTTCATATGTCAGATTTTTTTTTTTTTTTTTTTTTTTTTGTGTGTGTGCAGTGGCCACTTTTTTTGTGCTCTTGGTTTTATTTGTCACCTTGATAAAATTTTTTGGGGGACTTTTTGACTTAATTTGCATCAGATAAAATGACGACTGTAATTTCCGGACTACAGAGCGCACTGGATTATAAGCCTCACCCAGTACATTTGTAAAGAAAATACCATTTGGTGCATACATAAACTGCACCTATGTAAAAGCCGCAAGTCCCCACATTGAAACACAAGATATTTACAAAGAAAGACAGTACACAGAAAGAGTTCTCAAAGTTTTAATACCTTAGCTTATCTTAACATAGCAACAACATGGTAGCACGAACAGGGCTGGTTTAAAAAAAAACAAAAAAGAAAACATACCTAAATCACTGAGACGCGGCAGAAACACGCTAACGCTAGCGCAGCACTAACAGGGAGGGCCGGTTAAAAAAAAAAAAAAAAACATACTGGTAAAAATCACTGAGACATAGGAGTAACACAGCAGTAACTCGCTAGCATAGTGCTACCAGGGCTTGTTTGAAAACAAAACAAACAAAAAAAAAAACATACCGATAAAAATCACCAAGACACGGCAGCTACACAGTAGCAACACTGTAGCACAGGAGTTCCAGAGCCAGTTTAAAAAAACAAAAACAAAAAAACATAGCTAAATCACTGACACGCGGTAGAAACACGCTAGCGCCGCGCTAACGTGGCGCTAACAACGCTGGTTAAAAAAAAAAAAAAAAAACACACTAGTAAAAATCACTGAGACTCAGCAGTAACACAGCGGCAAGACGCTAGCACAGCGCTAACAAGGCCGTTAAAAAAATATCACCGCAACACAGCAGCAAGACGCAAGCTAGCGGAGTGCTAACAGGGCCAGACCGGTAAAGGTCACTCCCTCGGCACATACATTCCGTTTAGGAAAAAAAAAAAATGCACAAATTAGCCGCATCGCCGCATAAACCGCAGGGTTGAAAGCGTGTGGGGGGGAAAAAGTCGCGGCTTATAGGCTGGAAATTACTTTTCTAATGAATTCTAATCCATTTTTTCCACCTTTTTCATGACTTTCCGCTGTCTTAGACTTTCCTGTTAAGTTTATGTGTTGTAATGTCATTGTAAAATATATCCAACACAATGACTTTCTATTGATGTTGCTCTTCAGTGTTATTGTTGTAAATTGAGGACAGGCCTTGTAATCTATTATATATATAAAATCTCATTTTTGTATGATGAACAGCAACCCCCCCCCCCTCCAAACTTAAATTATTCTTGTACACGCTGCGCATTTTCCCCTCATAAATGTTGACCAATATCCTGATGGAAGATCTTTTTGCCTTTGTGCTCATAAAATTTTGTAATATAACGAAGTGCCGTCAAATGATGACTATTGTCCTCGTATAAGGATATGTTTCTCATAATTTTAATAATTTTTGTTTTTCTCAAACTATTACTTTAATAGTACGCCATTTTACATAAATTAGACACTTTCTTCTTGGGGTCTTGTGACTTGATTTATCATATTCCATTTTTTTTTACAGTGTAATCTAATGAACGCTGGTCAAATTCCAACTACTTTAACTTACCACGATTATTTTCATAAAAAAAAAAACGACAGCTCGTAATATGAGTGCCTTCATAAACTATTAACTTTATTCTCATAAAAAACTTTTTGGTCCTCAAATCTTAAAACGGGGACTTTATGCTCTTAATGTTATTATATAATTTTTCGTGTCTTTGTAATGTAATAACTTTATCCTCACAATACAATAGTGTAGGCAGCACGGTGGAGCAGACGGAAAGCGTTGGCCTCACAGTTCTGTGGTCCCGGGTTCAATCCCGGACACGCCTGTGTGGAGTTCGCATGTTCTTCCCGTGCCTGCGTGGGTTTTCTCCGGGTGGGCACTCCGGTTTCCTCCCACATCCCCCCCCCAAAAAAATGCAAAATTAATTTGAGACTCTAAATTGCCTGTAGGTGAGATTGTGAGTGCGATTGGTCATTTGTCTTGATGTGGCCTGCGATCGGCTGGCAACCAGTTCAGGGTGTAGCCCGCCTCCTGCCCGTTGACAGCTGGGATGGGCTCCAGCACTCCCCGCAACCCTCGTGAGGATAAGCGGCTAAGAAAATGCATGGATACAGTACTGTATATTACACCGCCCACTATTAAATTAAGTTATTCTCATAATATATATATATATATATATATATATATATATATATATTTTTTTTTTTTAATATTGACCCTTTGTTCTCATAGCCTTCTGACTTTATTCTGACCTTTGCCATTGCGCACCCCACCCCAGGCCACCCCCAGTTGTTTCCGTTTCAAACTCGAACGACCCCGCAGGGCGGTCGTGGCGTGAAACGTTGCAAGTGAGTCATGAGCGGAACGCGGCCTTTGCTTTTTTTTTTTTTTTTTTTTTTTTTTTTTTTTTTTTTAAACCGGGTGCGCGTGCAGTCTGAGGCGGATGTCAATATCAGATGTTCACACCCACTTGTCCTCAGACGGCGGCGGGCCGTGCATTTGGTACGTGGGCCTTCAGCGGGAACTCAATCCGCCGCTGAAGGCGGCCAGAATCGCGTCGGAAATGTAGGAACCGTCAGTGCTGTGGAAAAACCGCGCACCACTGTGTCACACGACATCATCTGGGGAATTTCACGTTACGTGATTTAGTGAATGACATTACTAAAACAAAAAGATATACGCGGCAGAGATTCTGATGATGTAATATAGAGCTCTCGTGCACGTGACGTCACCATTTTCACGGCGCCATATTGCCGGTCAAAAAGAGCTGCGAAACAGTGCGGGGGACATTGAACCGTTGTGCTGTTGGTTGTCACAACAGACGACGCAAGATATTCAAAGAGATCATATGGAATAGCAGCTGAAAAGACGAGAAAAGATCGATGGATTTCAGCAATTAAACGTGATGGATGGTGCCCAACCAAATACACACGACTGTGTAATGATCACTTAACTTCAGGTAGGAATCATTCTTCTCAATCTCAAAGTCCCAAGAAGTATTTATAATGCCAAGTTGGCTCATTTGAGAACAATGTTTATCTAAAAAAAAAAAAAAAAAAATGTACATGGAAGCGTACGGCGGCCACATGTTAAACTTAGGTAAACCTCCCCCCGACAGATGTTTTTTTTTTTTTTCTTTTTAAAAAAAATTATTGTTCCCAAATGAGTCCAATACACATTTAAAAAAAGAAAATAAACCGTCAGTCACAGTGATGTTTACGTAGGTTAACATGTGGCCCCACCATGCTTCTGTGTACAGGGGCTGACTCCTATCCCAGCAGTTGATTTTCTTTTTTTGAATATGCATTGGACTCATTTGAGAACAATGCATAGTTAAAAAAAAAAAAAATGTCATGGAGAGGTTTACCAAAGTTTAACATATGGCTGCAACACACTTCCGTGTATGTTGGTGACGGCTACCTGTCTTTTTTTTTTTCCCCAATCATAATTAATGAATGTGAGTTTGTGTAAAATCAGGGGTCATTTATTTAAATATTGGTATTTGTATTGAAAAAATCTGAGTGGCTCCATCACTATGTGGGGATTTATTCATGATTGGGAACGGATCCAGCAACGAAGTACTTGTATGCGTCCAGACTCTTCTCCACTTTTCCGTGTGAATCTGAACGACTTCCTCACCAGATCCGTGTGTAGATCCAGTTGTCCAAAACGAGCGGAAGCGAGTTAACGGTCCAATTTGTAATCGGCGAAAACATCGACTTTGGCATTAAATATGAGTCATCTCATTTTTCCGGGTACCTTTGTTTATCATCACCTTCTAACTGTTTAACGGTATCGGACCAAACTCTGGGCATCGTTGCTACAAGACGTATTTTCGCGTCGTCTCCAGCTGACTTAGCATTGAAGAATGCTTTGTTTGACCGGCACTTCCGGCCATGTGACGTGATTTGATGACGTAGGTGCACGAGTTCTATATTAATGTGTGCGGATTGCTAGAAAATAAATAAAGTGAATAGACGTTTGGGAATCATTGTATGCGGTGTAAATGAAACAAATATGAGAATTGAGGTCATAAATGTAGGTCAGCGCCTCCTCCGACAGTGTTTAGGCTTTGCGACGATTGAGCGCGACCTCACACCTGGAACGCCACATTCCAGAAGCTGAACTCTGACCTCTTCACCTTGGCTTTTGCGTGCTGCTCCTCCAGTCATGCTAAGAGGTGATTTCATCACAAGAAACAATTCCTATCCAGCTCCGCACCCCCCCCAAGAAAGAAGCTAGCTCTGCGTCATCCATGCGAGCGCCGCAGGAAGCAAGCATCATTACTCTACTGCGTTTGCTAAGTCAATTTCCTGCGCTCCGTTTCTATCCGTCTCCAGTGCCACGCTGCCCATCAATCAGCATCCCGCGAGATGTGATGTCATCTTGCGGCGTGAGACCGGCTCATGTCAAATTTCCTCACCTCCCCCACCACTGCCGCCGCCACACTCCCTCGACTCGAAAACTTAAAGGATCTGAAGGGTAGAGAAGGAAAAGTTCCCAACAGCTCCCCAAAGATGTCTCCCATGTTTCAGTCTCACCTCTCCTGGGATGGCAGGATCCAGACAAGCTAGCCAGCTGGTGCGGTCTCAGCGGGACCAACTGGGAACACTGAAAAAGACGCACCATATGCATCGGGACACATGGACGTGGAAATGGAAGAAAATACCAGTCCCTTTAAACATGGAACTTTCCAATGGGGATTTGTTTAAAAAAAAAAAAAAATTCCCTTGTTTATTTCGCTTCTAGGTCATCGCAATGGCGGTGGTTGGAAATAACAAACGATACGTGCTGAAAAAAGAGGACTAGCAAAAGCAGAAGCACGAGGGTTTTTTTTTTTTTTTTTTTTTAAGCCGAGCTTCACCCCCTCCTTTCTGAAAGTGTGTTGTCGTGATAAGCAGTTACAGAGAAATGCAGTGTCACAGAACTAAGCTCGCATCAGCAGTGTTGCCAAGCCACTGTTAGCTAGCCACGGCTGCTACATTGTTAGCATGACTCAGTCGTAAGAGAGTGTCACTAAAACAGTGAATGTTATCAGTTTGAGGTTAAATTTTTCTTGTATGAATAAAAAAACAACATGCGACAAGCAAAATGATGCTTGTCAATTGTTAAGGAGCGGTGGGCATCACAGTAAAGAAAATAACTATTTGAACACCCTGCGATATTGTAAGTTCTCCCTCTTAGAAATCATGGAGGGGTCTGAAATTTTCATCGTAGGTGCATGTCCACTGTGAGAGAGAATCTAAAAAGTAAAAAAATACAGAAATCATAATGTATGATTTGAAATTTTAACGATTTGTTTGTGTGATACCGCTGCAAATAAGTATTTGAACACAGCCAGAATTCCGACCCACAAAGACCTGTTAGTCTGACTTTAAAAGTCCACCTCCATTCCACGGATTATCCTGAATCAGTTGCACCCGTGTGAGGTCGTTCGCTGCATAGAGACACCTGTTCACCCTACACACTCGGTAAGACTCAAACTTGTAACATGGCCAAGACCAAAGACCTCTCCAAAGACACCAGAGACAAAATTGTACAACTCCACACGGCTGGAAAGGGCTACGGAGAAATTGCCAAGCAGCTTGGTGAAAAAACGTCCACCGTTGGAGCAATCAAGCTAAAGATGACGGTCAATCTCAATTGGAGTGGAGCCCCACCAGTTTATGATTCAAGATAGATGAGAATTAAGTACATGTTGGTAGTAAAATAATAATAATAATAACAATAACAGTGGTGGTTATTATTCAATTATTTGACCAACCATCAATAGGAGAATTGATTCTAAAAAGATTGTGATAGGGCTATATATATATATATACATACATACAGTGAAGAAAATAAGTATTTGAACACCCTGCTGTATTGCAAGTTCTCCCACTTAAAAATCATGGAGGAGTCTCAAATTTGGAAAAATCCACAAATCACAATGTATGATTTTTTTTTTTAACGATTTATTTGTGTGACACAGCTGCAAAGAAGTATTTGAACACCTGTTAGTCCGCTTTTAAAGGTCCACCTCCACTCCTGTATTATCCTGAATCAGATGGACCTGTGTGAGGTCATTAACTGCATAAAGACATCTGTCCACCCCGTACAATCAGTAAGACTCAAACTGGCGACATGGCCAAGACCAAAGACACCGGAGACAAAATTGTACAACTCCACACGGCTGGAAAGGGCGACGGAGAAATTGCAGAGCAGCTTGGTGAAAAAAGTTCCACTGTTGGGAGGCGTCATTAGAAAAACTTGACGGTCAATCTCAATCGGAGTGGAGCCCCAAGCAAGATATCACCTCGTGGGGTCTCGATGATCCTTAGAAAGGTGAGGAATCAGCCCGGGACTACACGGCAGGACTTGGTCAATGACCTGAAAAGAGCTAGGACCAAAGTTTCCAAGGTAACTGTTGGTAATACACTAAGACGTCATGGTTTGAAATCATGCATGGCATGGAAGGTTCTCCTGCTTAAACCAGGACATGTCAAGGCCCGTCTTAAGTTTGCCAATGACCATTTGGATGATACACAGGAGTCATGGGAGAATGTTTTGTGGTCAGATGAGACCAAAAATTTAACTTTTTGGTCATAATTCCACCAACCATGTTTGAAGGAAGACAAATGATGAGTTCCAACCCAAGAACACCATCCCTCCTGTGAAGCATGGGGGTGGTAGCATCATGCTTTGGGGGTGTTTTTCTGCACATGGGACAGGACGACTCCAGTGTATTAAAGAGAGGATGAGATTTTGGGGAACAACCTCTTTCCCTCGGTCAGAGCATTGAAGATGGGTCGTGGCTGCTGGGTCTTTCAACATGACAATGACCCGAAGCTCACAGCCAGGAAAACCAAGGAGGGGCTCCGTAAGAAGCATATCAAGGTTCTGATGTGGCCTAGCCAGCCTCCAGACCTAAACCCAATAGAAAAGTTTTGGAGGGAGCTGAAACTCTGTATTTCTCAGCGACGGCCCGGAAACCAGTCTGATCTAGAGAAGATCTGTGTGGAGGAGTGGGCCAAAATCCCTCCTGCAGTGTGTGAAAACCTGGTGAACAACTACAGGAAAGGTTTGACCTCTGTAATTGCCAACAAAGACTACTGTACCAAATTTTAACACTGGTTTTCTCAGGTGTTCAAATACTTATCTGCAGCTGTATCACACAAATAAATCATTAAACAAATCATACATTGTGATTTGTGGATTTTTCTTTTTCGATGATCTCTCTCGCAGCGGACATGCACCTACGATGAAAGTTTCAGACCCCTCCAGGATTTCTGAGTGGGAGAACTTGCGATACAGGAAGGTGTTCAAATACTTATTTCCTTCACTGTATGTAATAAAAGCAGAAAGTTGTAGGAAAAAAATACATCTTCTGTACAGTTACTTAAATAAATCAATTTAAGTAGAATTGGGAAGTATCTGAGTCACCGTTTGCTACTGTTGCCTTCAAAAGTCTGAGGTTTGAGCCCCAGGTGGGGCCTTCGTACTCCGGTTTCCCCTGTAAAAAATAAAATAAAAAATAGAACAAAACCACACGTCTGTTAAAATCATTTCATGGATCCAAAGTCATCACCCATCACTGCTCGTAGATGTGTGGAATGCACGGTGTGCGAGTGTACTGAATTCTTTTAATTCAAATATTTATGAATGGAATTGTGCATTTTTTTTAATATATGTACATTATTTAACTCATTTTATTTTTGTTTGTATGTAAAATTGAATAAGAAAGGATTAGTTTGCATTTAACACATACTTTTGTAATGTTTGTATTTTCATCTGTAAAATAAGAATATTAAAAATAGATGTACATATTTTTATGTATTGAAATGACTCATACACTTGGATCTAATAGAGTTGATTACATTTTTTGTAAATATTTTTTGTTCATTTTAATTGTACAAATATGCTGTGTATAAATAAAAAGGAATTGTGAGCTAGCAAACCTAATACATTTGATGTATTTTAAATAAAATCTTCTAAAGATTATAAATATACAAAATATTGAAAAATACTTTTTTTTTCAATGAATCATACCGAATGTTAATAAAAAGGGAATTGTGAGCTAGCAAACCTATAACATTTGATGTCTTTTAAATAAAATCTTCTATAGATTATATATATAAAATATTGAAAACTACTTTTTTTTTTTTTTCAATGAATCATACCGAATGTTAAATTTAGACTTTGTACGTTATTTCTAATCATCCTATGTGTATGATTATTTTGGGCAAAATAAGTGAAAAGTGTCCGCAACATCCATATTTAATATTTCTTTCTTCTAAATATGGAATCATATACTTTTCTCATTCTGTTTAAAGTTGTCTTTCTTTACTTTTTCTCCCATTCCTCTAAATTCTTTTCTATTCAACAAAACGACCTGATCCTCAATAAATGTCCTCAATAGTGTGCGACTGTTCAATTTTTGGGTTGAAATTTGAATCTCTTTTTAAAATGTGATCCATATTTCTTCAAACTAAATGGTTGATTTGTATGAATGGCTCTGTAACTGTTCAAGTGTCTGATGATAATGAGGCCCCCCCCCCCCCCCGCTGCCTTGTCTTTACAGGAAAATGGTGACTTCATGTCTGCCCTCTCTCCTTCCGTAAGATGATCCGTGCTGCCCTTCCACCCCTCCCCCACCGCCTCCCACCCCGAGGACAACGGTTGAGGCACGCCGAGCGTGGCCAACGGCGTGAACCCTGTCACACCCGTGGGTGCGGCGAGATCACGTGAGGTCAAAACTCTTTCGTATGTTTGGGCCGTGACCCCCCCCCCCCCCGCGTCTCGCTCAAACCGGTGGCGGCGGCGCAGTTCTAGCTTTGCGCTCCCTCGCAAATAAGCTCACTTTACGGACGCTGTGATATAGATAATGGAACTGCAGCAAAGACTTGTAATTAACTTGTAATAGACTTGTAATTAACAACTCCTCTTTTACTCCCCATACATGAATGAACGGACTTTCCATGAATAGGATGCTGCCTTCTTATCTCAGTTTACCCCCCCGCCCCTGTGGAGGATGCACTCAGGGGTCGAGCAAGGTGACTCATAATTTACCACCACCGCCATTAGGAACACCGATGCATGCATAATTAATCGATTTATTTTTTTCCCCCCCTTCACTTCGACTCGTCTTTGAACGGTGGCGGTCGGTCACCGGGAGACGCCGGAGACTCTGACTGGGCGATGACTCCCCGGTCGATATCCGCAGAGCTGTTAATAAGAAATAACGCACGAAAGTGTGTGCAGTTGTCGCGGGTGCAATCCCCTGCCGCGACTCGATCGGTGTCACTTACTAGTTAAAGATTTGTGCAGTTCTTACGAAAATCTCGCTTTGTTGTATTTGTTAAAACTGGCAGAGTGAGGTCAAGGATTTGTGGAAAATCTAATCTTGCATTTTTAATTTGATTTACACAAAACCATGGTGCTGTTATCTCGGGATTTTTGAGAAAGTAAATAAAATACAGCATAACCTCGGTTCTCGACCACAATCCGTTCCAGAAGGCGGTTTGAAAAGCGATTTGTCCGCAAACCAAATGATATTTCCCATTGCAATGAATGGAAAAAGAAATAATGCGTTACAAACCTAAAAAAATTCGGCTTTTTAAAGGATTTATTTTGGCTTTTCCTGATAATAAACTGCATAGTAGAAATACATGTATAGTTTAAATAGTTTATATAATAAAATAACTTAGCTGCACCCCGACAACGCCACATTACCCTTATAATGAACTGTTTGGGACGTGGCTGCAATACATAATACAATACAATATATAATAAAATGATTTAGGAAATGTATTTATTTTTTTGCTTTAAATATATGCTTTAGTAGGTTCTCGACCACAATCCCTTTCAGAAGGTGGTTTGAAAAGCGATTTGTTCAAAAACTGAATTGATATTTCCCATTACAATGAATGGAAAAATAAATAATACGTTCCAAGCCTAAAAAAATAGGCTTTTTAAAGCATTTTTTAGCTTTTCCTGATAATAAACTTCATAGTAGAAATACATGTATAGTTTAAATACTTTGTAGAATAAAATGGTTTTAAAAATATACATTTTTTTGCTTTAAATGTATGCTTTAGTAGGTAGAGTAGGCTAGGCTGGGAGTGGGATTCCGTATCTGTTGCGACTCGGCCCCCAGCCATGTCAACTTTTTTGTTTTAACAAAAGTGTAAATAGAATACCTTTTAAACAACAATAATGAGGGGGGGAAAAAGCAAAAAAAATATTTCTTTTTTTACAAAAATATTAACTCGTAACTCACGTTAACAATCTTGGAAATTAAAAAAACAAAATGCAGAAATGCTAATGGAACAGAGCATCATTAAAGTTCACAATAAAAAAAATCAACTACTGTATCAAATGTCTTTGGCGGGGGTGACTTGTCCCCTGGAAGTTCTTTTCTTTTCCCAAAGAACTTAACTAGTGTCACTTCTTTGGAGCCATAATTGGGGGTTAGTAATCCTCAATAGGAAGAAAAAACAGTTGGTAAATGTAGCCACCGGGACAGGTCTGCGTACAGAGGCTGCGTTATGCACAATAACAAGGCATGTCGTGGGTCAGCTGATCTGGCCGCGTGCGTTATGTTATTTCCCGGGTCTGTCAGGGGCGTTCGAGTCCCAATTTTCGCTCGAAAGCCGATTTGTTCGAGAACGGAGACGTTCGAGAACCGAGTAAACATCAAAAAAAAGGCTAAATAATGGATAATGTCATCTTTGGGTAGGTCTGTGGTGACATCTTATATTGGGGCGTGGCTTTTGTCAGAAATCTGAGACATGCTAGCAAGCTAGCGCGCGCTGAGCTCTTGCTGGTAAGGCAGGACATCCTCGGTCCTTGTTGCTGAATCTGCAGAGAGCAAGAGGAGCATGACAAGGTGCTTTTGTGTGCATTTGTATGTGTAAGAGAGAGACTTTTGTCTTCATTAAAAATCACTCAATGGACCTCTCCGACCTCTCAATCACTCGTACGATAATAACCAATCAGATGGCCGCATTGTCTTAACCCCTGGCTTGACACGCCCCTCTCGCCGTATTGTCCCACAAGCAATGCTGGTGGTCAGTAGCGTGCGCTTGGAAAAGTTAATGTTATAAAGACTACAAAGATATTACTCGTCATCTTTCCAAGTAAAAAGTCCGCACCCTGCTTTACACGCGCAGTACGATTCCAATATTTGATCCTGTTGGATTTCAACATGAAGTTTGTGGGGTTTTTTTTGCATCGATTGCCAACATTTCGCTGTAACTCTGCTCCGTCCAAAATCTTAATTCCGTGTACATTTTCTCACGTGAAATAGTTGAGACCTCTCTGTAGAACTCTCTTGGACAAGTGTGACTCATTTGGCAAAAAAACATACCCCAATATTATCTGGAATACACGATAGAGAATCGACTTCAAACCTGTTCTGTTCAGTCGTCATTTTGGAAGCTTGCAGGACATGTCTAAGGGGGCGGAGCTTAAGATCGCCATCGGAAAAGGTCCATTCCCTCCTTCCTAGTTAACTCGGCTATTTGACGACTATATCGGTCAATGGTAGTGGAGCAGCTACCTGGAAAGTCTGGACTTGACTGACTGATTAAAAAAAAACAAAAAAAAAAAAAACCTAAAGGTTTTCAATGTGAAATTTTTTTTTAAAAAAAGAACTGTACTGACAGTTATTATTTTACGCACACAATTCTTTATCACGAAAGTGTTTATATATATATATATATAATTTTTTTAAATATATAAAATATGTTGAAAATCACTGACCTACAGGATAATTTTTTAAATTGTTTTTTTTCTTTTTTATGATTGTGACACTCATACACTTAAAAATAATTTAAAAAGAACTGTACCGAGAGTTATTATTGTACCCACACATTCCTTCATCATGTAAGTTTATATATACATAAATAATAATAAAAAAAAAATATATATATATAAAATATGTTGAAAATGACTGACCTACAGGATAATTTTTTAAATTGTTTTTTTTTCTTTTTTATGATTGTGACAGTAGAAAAAAATTTGGACACCCAATTTTATTTACATTTGTTGTAATTGATCGATATGTCTGTGTGTACCCATTTTACCATTTCCTTTTCCTCATCATGTTTTGAGTCACTCACAATAAAAAAAAAAAACACAACAAAAAAAAAAAAAAACACTTAAGATGTTAAAAATGACTTTTCCCATGCCCCCAGTCGGCTGAGCAGTCCAGGACCCCGGAGAGGCCGAAACAAAAGGGGGGGGGGGGGGGGGCAAATGCCAAGGCAAGACATGGTTGAATTATAGCAGCAACAGGAAAAAGTGCACTCTATTTTTAAACCTGAATCTTAATGAACACCCCCCTCACCCACCCCCACTTCCGCCCCCCCCCCCCCCATTCCACACACTCCACCATCACCCCTCAAACTGATTTAGGCAGCGGAGTGAAGGGAAAAAAAAAAAAAATGGAGCCCAGAAATGACTCTTTCCGGCTGTGGAGATTAATCGGCGCCAGCGAGACGAACGCGACGTGCTCAGCAGCTCACCGTGCCGGCGATGCTCGGGAAAGTGTATAATTACCGCTGACGCTAAGCAGCACGATAAATCGGCGCTCGTTAGCACGGCGGATGGATGACGCTGAATCAGAAGTGACGTCATCTGTGCGTTGACGTGATACCCGGTCGTGTATTCAAAAACACCGCAGTGCTAAAAACGACCGTAAAGTAACTTAGGGTTCGAGTCCGATTCTAGCGATTTCCTTTCCATGTTTGCAAGCATCAAAACTCTCGCTGTAGAAAACGATAATCAATATTTCGGCTCATTTTGTGACTCGCTATGGACTAAACCAGTAAACGAATCAAAATCAATTTATATTAAAAAGAGATGTTTATTACTCATTTGCAACTGTGTTATGACTAAGCTGTTGTTGACAAGGAGTTGAATCTGAAGCATCCTCACGAGTGTACAGCTAGCTAGTAGCGCTTCACATCAAAAGTATTGCTGTAGAAAACAATAATCAATATTTTATTTTGTGACTCGCAATGGACTAAACCAGTAAGTGAATCATAATAAATTTCTATTACAAAAATACCAAGTTTATTACTCATTTGCAACTGTATTATGACGAGGTTGCAGTTGACATGGAGTTGAACCTGAAGCATCCTCATGAGTGTACAGCTAGCTAGTAGCGCTTCACATCAAAAGTGTTGCTGTAGAAAACAATCAATATTTCGGCTGATTTTGTAACTCGCTATGGACTAAACCAGTAAGTGAATCAAAATCAATTTATATTAAAAAGAGATGTTTATTACTAATTTGCAACTGTATTATGACTAAGCTGCAGTTGACATGGAGTTGATACTGAAGTATCCTTACAAGTGTACAGCTAGCTAGTAGCGCTTCACATTAGTTAGCACCAAAGAAGTAGCTCTGTTTATACCAAAAAAGTACGTCACTCCCTCCCGTGTTGTATTGTGTAATTGTTTGGTTGTTTGGTTATGTTTTGCATTAAACATAACCAAATAATACAGTAATTGGTTATGAGAATTATTAGCAAAACAATTTTGCAGTAAAGTTGAATATTGCACTTTTATTGCTCTATTGTTGAATAAAAGCTAGTCTATGTAATCCACTTTCGATGATTTGACTCTTTAGGAAACTTTTTATGCGAGTTAATCTTAATAATCCACTTTTTATTTTTTCATTCCTCCAAGCCGAATTTATGCAGCTGTTTATGGATTTTTTTCCTTTCCATTTTTTTTTTAATTTTCACAAGTGTGCCCGTACATGGATCGCGGCTGCCTGCAGCGCTGAAGGATCGAAACGTTTCTCGTTTTACAAGGTTTGCTTTTTTTTCCACACGCATACAAATCTCGTTTTGACATACGGGCGGGTCATTTTTCTTAGAATTGAATCAATAATGGCAAATGTGCTTTGAAAAGAGATAAATCAAATAAAGCAAATGAATTTATTTTTTCATGCCACCTTGGTTTTATATGGATAACTGGCGGCCACCCCACGCATAAGTCTACTTTCAAAAAGTTGTTGTGATTCAAAACGCCGTGGTTACAAGTGCATAAGTGATGCTAACTTGCTAGCTAATGCTAACTGATATCATTCAAGCCATTATATGAAAAAAAAAATCGTTAAACCGATAAAGTCACGCAATAGTTCTGACACGCAAATTCATTCATATCTCATTACATCGTTTATTTTGCTGTTTGTTATTGTGTGAATACAAAATGGCTGACTCACAGATCCCTCTGGTGTATTGCGGCAGCAGAATGAGGCTCTCTTCAGTGGCAATAAATAAAAAAAGCAATAAAAGAAATGTAAAAGACACTAAGACGCATTTGCATTTATTTAAATTTAAATAGGCGGCACGGTGGGCCAGCTGGTAAAGCGTTGGCCTCACAGTTCCGAGGACCCGGGTTTGATTTCCGGCCCCGCCTTTGTGGAGTTTGCATGTTTCCCCCATGCCTGCGTTGGTTTTCTCCGGGCACTCCGGTTTCCTCCCACATCCCCAAAACATGCAACATTAATTGACCCTTGTGAGGATAGGTGGCAAGGAAAGTGGATGGATGGATAAAATGAGGTTAATCAGGTCTCCTTTTATGCTCAGCGGCTGGAGTTGAGAAAGTCTACACACCCTGTTCAAAAGCTTTGTTGGAAATTTTTGGCACATAATAAAACAATTCAAAAAATTTCCCCCATGTAAATTATAAAAACCTGTACAAATCAACTGACAAAATATCTTTTCCGAAAGGGCATGTAAAAACTGACAGTGATGCACAAGTGCACACACCCTCTTGGTTGTGGCTGTGTTCAGAATTAACATTCAAATTCAGGTAAATGGGAGTCAGCATGCAATTGCTGTAATTAATAAATAAACTGCCTGAAAGAAAATTCAGATATTCATCTTTGCCGGATTTTTTTTCTTCCTCAAATGATAATATTTTGGGGTCAATTATCTTCTTCTGACCTTTTCTTCCCCTTTGTATTCATTTTTTTCTAGCTATTTAATGTTTTTTTTTCTCTGACTAAACAGGCGAATTTGACCGCGGAAAAAATACGAGGCTTAAAATAACACCATAATTGCATATAAACTAAAGAAAATGGATGGATGGATAAATTTGAATAGCGGCAATGTTACAAATGAAGAACTTCAGTTCAAACAAAAGTTTAGCTTTAAAATATGTTTTTCTTATTGACAATTATGAACTTTTGCATAATAAAACGCCCAATAATTCAAGTACAGCACCCCTATTTGTCGATTGTCAAACGGAAATGATCTAGCCAGTGAATGTAATCATCCATCCATCCATTTTTCTTTGCTGCATATGCTCAAAAGGTTCACGGGAGGGCTGGAGCCTATCCCAGCTGTCAACGGGCAGGAGGCGGGGTACACCCTGAACTGGTTGCCAGCCAATCGCAGGGCACAGACAGACAACACAGGAATCGAACCCGGGTCCTCGGAACTGTGAGGCCAGCGCTTTACCAGGTGTTCCGCCCACTTATGTTATGTCATATGATTTTTGTTTGAGTTCCGCACACGAAACACTCGGAACCGGACTGCGAAGCAAAGGAAAATGGACTCGCAAGTGCGATGCGTTCAAGTGCAGCACGTTATCGTTGCACGCGCGTGCCGTTTAAAGAAGCGCAAATATTTATTGACGTCTTTTTTTTTTTTTTTTTGCAGGGCGAAAGAGGAAGAGGAGGGGGAGCCAGTGGGGGAGGGCGGACGAGTTCGCGGCCGAAGAAGAGCCACGAAGAGAGAGGCTGCTGTCATTTGGGTTTTTGTCAATGAGACATCAGACCTCCTCCCTTCCTCCCTCCCGAGAAGAGAAGAGAAGAGAAGAGAAGAGAAGGGGAAGCTTCGGCGGGGTAACGTCGCTCCATCCGGCCGCTGAACGCCACGCTTTGCTCGGCTCATCCCAACAAGTGGAGCCGGTGCCGGTGCGGGTTCTTTTGCGAGGGGGTTGGGGGGCGAAAACGGACGTGTTATTTTTCCCCTCGACTTTTTTTTTTTTTTTTTAAAGGTGCTGTAGGAGAAAGTTGAGCGCGCGGCTGGGAGAGCAAAAGAAAACAAAACAAAACAAAACAAGCAAGCATGAGCAACCTGGACGAGGACTTCGCCAAGATCCTCCTGCTCAAGGAGGAGAGGATCCGCGAGCTGGAGAGGCGCCTGCTGGACCGCGACGACGAGGTGCAGGAGCTCAAGAGGAAGCTGCACAAGTGCCAGTCGGTGCTGCCCAGCGCGCAACTTCTGGGCCCGAGGACCCGGCGAGCCCAGGGGATCTCGGCCGAGCCCCAGACCCACCAGGACGTGTCCAGGCACACCTTCCGCAAATACGCCAAAACCGACTGGTAAGTGGACAACTTTTTTTTTTTTTTTTTTGGTCTTCTTTTTCTTATGAATGAGGAGGGGGAATGGGGATGACGCAGCCCCTTGCAAAAGAGCTCCTAATTGATCAGATCCATCACGCGCGGTCTCCCCCCCCCCCCCCTCGAGGGCGGGGGGCATCCGGAGGAAGTGTGATGCATTATTGGCTTTTAGTAGCCCAAGTGCATGTCTGAGGATATTTAATACTCCATTAGAAGAAGACGCGGCGCAGCGTGCCGCGCGGCCGGGACCAGATGGTTCCTGCTGCCGTGCAATCGCGGAAAGCCGCTTGAGCGTTCACTCCGTGTATCCAGCTTCACCTTAGTGCACTAGTACTCCAAACAACTCCGTATACAAGTACGACAGTTCTGTTTTTGCGGCTAACTAGCGCCACTTTTTTGGCCTTTAGCAGGGAACTACGGCATGGAGGAAACAACTCCCGTATGGAAAGCATTTAAGATGAAAGTACATGAACTAGTATCCGCTTTATCTGGACTAGTAAGAGAATTTAGCACACCAATGGAATCACTAGTGGTTTTCCCTCAGCTACTAGTGCCACTTAAGGTCTCCAGGCCTAAAGCTGTGTGAACATTTTTTTTTATATGGGATATACAGTTTGAGGTGCTTTAGTACTGTACTGTATTTTCATTGTCTGTACTAGTAAACTAATTCAGCACACTAGTAGCTTGACTAAGGTGCACAACGGTGTTATTCCAGTGATTGTTTTTCATTGGTTACCTATTTTGGCCCCCCAGCATGACTAAGGAAAGCCGTTCCAAATCCTTGCTATCCATATTAAGGTCCATGTACTAGTACACATTGTTGTCACTAGTAACACAATCTAGTGCTCTACTAGAATCAATGTGTTCTGCTTATAAAGCCGTGTGAGCATTTATTGGACAACCTTGATTTCCAGCTCAAAGTTCATGTACTTGTGCACACGTTGTCTGCACTAGTAATACGATTCAGCGCTACTAACAATTTTTCACGATAGTAGAGCCAATAATAACATCACAAATGAAAGTCATCTGAGCACTTATTAGATAATCTTGACATCCAGTTGAAGGATGATGTGCTCGAATGTTCTTTGTCCTCACTAGAAGGACAATTCAGCACACGAGGGAACTAGTAACGTTTTTTTCCTATTACTATATGACATGTCTGCATGTTATTAAGACAACTTTGGCATACTAGTAGAAAGCTATTATGTGTTAATAGTAGGTCAAAACTATTACTTGTCATTTTGGTATTAGGTATGGGGTCCACGAGGCTACTAGTGTGCGACACATGCTGATGAGTTGGACTGAGTAGTGCTACTAGCGCAGCGCAATAGTTTAATTGTCTAAAAATAGTTTAATTGCATACTTGTTGGCCAAAACTAGCACTGGTCGTAAAAAAAAAAAAAAAAAACTGAGTGAGTACTGAGAATACTAGTTCTTGGACCTGAAGCATTTCATTCCTTGATACTTACTACTAGTATGCGTTTTGTCCTCATCGCGTATTGCAGCTCACTAGTAGGAAATCATGCTCACAATACATCTTCATGGCAAGTCGTTCATCATCCTCAAGTGCTGAATAATGAATGAAAACTAGTGCGCAGTGAATCAGTGCTCAAATGGCTTGTCAGGACTTTAGACCCGTTATTCTGGATTTCCAGCTTAAGGTATCGATACTAGTACTCTGTGTTGTCCATTACTTGGGCCACCTTTGGCCTACGAGTATGCAATTACAAGTAAACTACTGGGGCACCGTGGAGCAGCCGGGAAAGCCTTAGCCTCGCAGTTCTAAGGACCCGGGTTCGATTCTGGCCCCGCCTGTTTGGCGTTTGCACGTTCTCCCCCGTGCCTGCGTGGGGTTTTCTCCACGCGCCCCGGTTTCCTCCCACATCCCGAAAAACATGCAACATTAATTGGACACTCTGAATTGCCCCTAGGTGTGTTTGTGCGTGCGACTGTTTGTCTCGACGTGCCCAGTTCAGGGTGTACCCCGCCTCCTGCCCGTTGACAGCTGGGATAGGCTCCAGCACTCCCCGCGACCCTCATTAGGATAAGCGGCAAAGAAAATGGATGGATGAAGTGAACTACTCTGCTGCACTAGTAACATTACTAAGCCCAGGAAGTGAGCATTGTCATGTGCTAATAGCCTCCTGGACACGATTACCCGGCACCAAAATGCCCACTCGTACTTTTCCATCACTAGTAACATGCATTTGTCATACTAGTATGCATAAATCCAATGCCGTAGTGGAGAAAACATTACTTGAAAGACACTCGTTCTATTCATGTCTTACTCGTGAGAAAAAAAAAAAAAAAGAGTACTAATGGGCGGACATGGAGGATATGGACTAAATCACAGGTGTCAAACCCAAGGCCCGGGGGGGCCAGATCTGGCCCGTCGCAAGATTTTATGTGGCCCGCGAAGGCACGTCATGCGTATCAACTTCCATGATTTTTGCTCGAACCTGTAGCAAATTTTCAAATTGTCGTGTCATAAATGATAACGGTGAGATATCGCAAGCATTTGTGTGTTACCAAACGTCATCAAGAGTTGAAAATCCCGTTACGCTTGATTATTATTATTTTTTTTTTAATTCCAAAAGTAATTCATAAATGTCTTGTGTAAATATGATGAGGGGAAAGATTTTTATGGTTTCATCTGGAACTACAATGAGTTTGACACCCCTGGACTAAATAGTTTCTATACTACTACACCCCCCCCCCCACACCCAACCAGATTACTTCAAGGCTTGTCTGCCCCCCATGGGTCACTTATCAATAAAGCAAGTAATATTATTGCAGCGGGTCTTAGTCCGCTTCATCATTAAATCTACGCGTAGTACGCCTTTAGGTGTCATACTGCCCCCTTGTGTCCAAGGTGTGCACACCAGAAGGAACAGCACAATGGCCAAGGAATTATCGCAGTACAAAAAGCCATTTACATTCTTATCTAGTTGAGTAATCACTTGAGGTTTTTGTGAAGTGCAACGCCGCAGTGCCGTCTACTAAAGAACACCCCGAAACCGTCTTTTGGGCGCACGTACTTGCAAAGGGCATTTCTATTGATACGGGTGTGCCTACTATTGCAACGAGCGAGCGTGCGTGCGCGAAAGAACCGCCGCGAAGGCTCCGAAGGTCGCGAGTCTCGATTGTGCGAGATGACTGAATTTTAATCGAGGCAAAAGGACGCGGGGGGGGGGGGGGGGAATTCAGATTCCTCGTTTGCGAACTTTAATTAAGGCTCGGACCGCGAGGGCTGTAACACCAGCCCCCTCCTCTCCCCAGCGTGTGTGAAGCAGAAGCGAGCGCTGGTGACATAATGCGTGCGTCTGACGGCGGGCACCTGTGTCATGCATGTCCGACATGATGTAAGCCCCCCACAACCCCCACCTCCAGCCACACCCCCGTGACCCACCCTCGGCGCATTAGCGCCAGGCCTCGGCACCAGCCGTCATCGGATTACTGCCCGGCGCAGCGGCGGCTCCGGTTTCTATCGATCGGCGTAGGAAAGGGGCTGAGCTCGGATGGTCGGGGAGGTGAAATTTAAAGCCCAGCGGTGCTTTGGAGGACAGCGAGTGAATGAGTGGGCCGTTTTCATCGCGCCGGGACGCGTGTGCGCGTTTGCGGTGAGGTTAGTTGGGTCACGGTTTGAGTCTGTAGTCGTGGAGGCTTGTGTGTAAAATAAATAATGACAAATAATGTCAATTTGTCAAGGTAATACACAGTTTAATATTTCATCCGATTTCAAAATACATTGCAAAATACACATGGATTGCTTTTCTCATTTTTAACAAGAGTGAATATTTGTTTATGTGAATTGAAGTTCAATTAAATGTGTAATTTTTATTTTTTCAGTATTTGTTTTAAATGTTTGATTTAATATTTAAATGTTTTATAATATAGAATATCATGCATAATGTTCCATAATATTTCAAAACACCTGTATTCATTATTATTTCTAGACAGCAAGAATTATGCTGGAAACTTGATTTATTTAATTTTCTGCAAATCATTTATTTATTTATTAATTTTGAATGCATATTTTACTATTTCGCTTTTGTATTGTATTTTTGGCATATGGCATATTTCAAAACAGTATAAATTTGATGTGGTAGCTCGTGAGCTAGTTAGCTTTTTTTTCCATTTATAATTGGTTCAGTTAATATTGTCAAGTTTATTACTTTAATTTGCCACTACTAAATCTACCTGATTTGCGCTGACCCTCTGTTAAAAAAGTAGCGCTCCATTTCGAGGTGCAAATGTTTGGAAGTCGAGTAGTTCGCAGTGTCGGATAACGTTTTTTTGCCCTACCTAAAATGATGCCCGGAAGTTATTCGTTGGCCGGCAGTATTCCAATGGCCTTTCAAACAGTTCTAATATTATACAAACCATTAAAACTAGCCCATAATTCAGTATAACAGCCAACGTACCAAAGACATAAATTGAAAAAAAAAATAGTCGACAAAGATGTCAATTGCTAAATGTACGGGGGGTGCCTTGAGATACGCATCCCTTGACCTGCAGTTTTTCTTTTTTTGTCTTGAGATACAAGCTAAATCTTGAACGCAAGTGCGCTTCAGATACATGCCGCTAGGTGGCGCCAGTCCGCTTCACCGCATCCAGCCGCCGTCGGTTCACATTGGCTTCCTTGGAGTGGAGGGACGAGATCAGCTCAGTTGACGGCAGTTAGAAAACTGGCAAAAAAGTATCCATCCATTTTCTTAGCCGCTTATCCTCACAAGGGCCGCGGGGAGGGCTGGAGCCTATCCCGGCTGTCGACAGGCAGGAGGCGTGGGACACCCTGAACTGGTTGCCAGCCAATCGCAGGGCACATACAGCCGCACTTCCAATCACACCTACGGGCAATTTAGAGTGTCCAATTAATGTTGCATGTTTTGGGGATGTGGGAGGAAACCGGAGTGCCTGGAGAAAACGCACGCAGGCACGGGGAGAACATGCAAGCTCCACGCAGACGGGTTTGGGATCGAACCCAGGTCTTCAGGACTGTGAAGCCAACGCTTTACCAGCTGCCGTCCACTAAACCACCCGGAAAAATAAAAATAATGAAAAACAATACATGAGGTACAATTGTGTTTTGTACTCATATTTTCCGTTTTCAGGGGATGTGGCGCGCAAATGTTATGCAGTGCAATTGTCGAGCGCAGTTTTTCTTCTCGGCGGCAACGGATTGATTCCCTTTCCATTCATTTCAATGGGGAACGATGATTTGAGTTGATAACAGAACCAATCAAATGCCGTGCAGATTACCACAGACATGTTTTGCTAGTCGAATCGTTTTGCTCGGGTTGATCAATTGGATGATGGGAAAGTGCTGATGTTGAGTTGGGCCTTGTAAGGCGAAATGTGATTGGTTCAAGAAACGGTCCCATTGAGTTCAATGACGTGGCAACGTGTAGATGCTGAAATCTGATTGGACAAATGTCAAAGATGAAAAAATGTAGGTGGACATCGGTGTTTTCTCCACTCTACTTTCCCTATGCCCTTATTCTCCCTTTGGATAAAACTTTGCTCCCTCACTGATAAGTAAATCCCCTCGTTTGCCTCGGTGTGCTGTTTGTGTAGTGGTACCAACGCCTCCCTTTGGTTCAGGCAGCGTGGGATCGATTCCCGCTCAGTGGTGGTGTCGATATAGACAACCAGTTCAGGGTGTAGTCTGCCTTTCGCCCGAAACTAGCTGGGATAGGCTCCGGCTTTCCTGCAACCCTTGTGAGGATAAGCAGCCTGGATGATGACATTTTGAAGAGGACTACCGACAATGTTTCATTGCAGTGACCAATAAAACACAATATTTTGATTTGATTTTGATTAGATGGAAGAAAATGCCCAAACGTGTTTAAAATAATAAACCTGATTAATGATGTTCATGATGTCGATTTAACTATAATCTCGACAGCTTTCTAACACATTTAAAATATTAATTTTGATCTTGGATCATGGATGAACGCTTTCAAGTTTATTAGGTCTATGTTGGGGCTGTTTTCGAGGGGTCGGGGGTCATGCATGCAATGAAGACAAGCGGGCTTTGGATTACTTTGATGGGGTTTTGCTTAATGCGCAATTGACATTCAACTGGAATCAGTAGGTAGTACTTTTGAGAGTGGACTACATTAATCTTACAATTATGTATCAGAGGTGGTAAAAGTACTCACACTCTGGACTGCAGTCCGAGCACAGATACAAGTAGGAGTATTGATTTCAAAGTAAAGTTGTTTTTTTTGTGGGGGGGGGGGGGGTCTGTCTTTTTATGTCGTGTGGTTATCAACAAAGATTTAAAAATAAAAGCAACAATCTTATTTTGACGGGGGTATTTGTTATACTCATTTTTGTCACGGTCCACGTTGTAGTTATTTTTTGTCCCGGGGGGGGGGGGGGGGGGGGCGTGACTGGGGTGCAATCCCTCAACGTTACCATTCATGATATGAAAATTTGAAATCCTGGTGCAGATTTTAACGAGAATAATGGAAGTTAACACGGGTGATTTGCCTTCGCGGGCCACATCACATCAGTTGGCGGGCCGGATCTGCCCCCCTGGGCCTTGGGTTTGACACCTGTGCAGTAGATGCTCGAAGTGCTTGAAAAATCTGTTTACATTGACATTGACACCATTGTAATTTATAGACTCAAGTGTTATATTTATATATTTTTGGGAAATATGACAATGACGTATTTTTTTTCAAAGCGCTTGCCTCAATTGTGCTGCACATCAATTCATAATCAAGGACTTTGTTGGAAAAATAGTGCACACCAGTTGCTTTTTTGTGTGCAAATGAGGTCTGTCTTTTTTTCTTTCTTTGTTTTTTCCACAAGTGCTGTTTCTGCCGGGCTCGAATCTCTTTCTTTTGAGATCTTTTTGTCTTTGCTCACACAACCCACTTCCCAAATTGTCCTCCCTGAGCCGTCACGTGGCACTCGCACGGCAAGCGAGATGGAGGCGCGCCATCTCCTCGTTTTTTTTTCATCTGTGGGTCCAACACTAGAGGGCAGATGTGCTCTTTCTTTAGGCCGAACTGAGTCGGTCCTCTGGTCTTGGGACATGTTTCGCCATTGTTTTTCATTTTCACACACACACACAAAAAAAAAACCCAAAACCTCCCCCCACTCACCCAAACAAACAAACAAACAAACACTTTATCCCCCTCGCTGGCCCCCCCCCCCCCAATCTCGCCTACGTAATTGCTGTTTCATTTGAAACCTCACCAAGTCTCCATCTCGTCAGATTGGCCTTGACAGTTTATTCCTCCCCTGAATTTCTGCACTCGATGACTTTTGGTTCACGGTGAGGCCGGGGGATGTTTTCCGTTGTTGTTTATCCGAAAGGTCTTGACTTCAAGGAGACGGCTCTTTGTTAGCTTTATGGATAAACGGACGAGGTTTGTCAGATTCTGAAGTTTACCGTAGTTTCCGGCCTACAAAGCGCACCTGATTATAAGCCTCACCAAGTCCAGTTGTAAAGGAAATACCATTTGGTACATACATAAGCCACACCTGTGTAAAAACCGCAAGTGCCCACATTGAAACACGAGATATTTACAAAGAAAGACGGTACACAGAGTTTTCACAGTTTTAATGCCTTAGCTTAACATAGTAACAACACAGTAGCATGAACATGGCTGGTAAAAAAAAATAACAACATATTGGTCAACAAAAAACAGCTGCTCGGGCTACACGGTAGAAACACGGTGGCACAGCACTAGCAGGGCCAGTTAAAAAAAACAAACAAAAACATACCTAAATCACTGGGACACGGCAATAACACAGCAGCAACATGCTAGCGCGACGCTAACGCAAGTGTGGCGCTAACAGGGCCGATTAAAATAAAAAAACATACTAGGAAAAATCACAGAGATATGGCAGTAACACAGCAGGAACACGCTAGTGCAGCGCTAACATGGCCAATTAAAAAAAAAAAAACATACTGGTAAAAGTCACTTCCTCGGTACATTTATTCCACCAGTCTCTCTCTTACGTTTTCTGCTCGAGCGCCCCCTTCCGGCCGTTAGAAAAAAATGCACAAATTAGCCGGATCACCGTATAAGCCGCGGGGTTGAACGCGTGTGAAAAAAGTCGCGGCTTATAAACCGGAAATTGCGGTATTTTTAAGGAATTTCACCATCTATCCATTTTCTCCCGCCCTTATCCTCATAAGGGTCATACGTGAGGTCAACCCTGTCCCACGTAACTTTTGGTACGCCTTTGACTGGAAGCCAAGTCAATTGCAGGGCACCACAGTTGATATAAAAAGTCTACACACCCTTGGTCAAACACCAGGTTTTGTGATATATTAAAAAAATCAAACCATTTCCCACTAGTAATCTGACCTTCAATATCAACAACTGAATAAAAAAAAGAAGCTTTGAGCGTTAGTAAAAATAAACAACTGACATGTAAGTGTGATTTGGAGATTTCGTTGAGAAGCCAAGGATTAACTGTTTGACAACAATTCCAAAATGTACATTTGGTGCAAAAACAAACATTAAAATAACAACACACCTGCAGTAGTTCGATTATATATACAGTAGCTTAGTTAGCTTAGCTTATTTGTAAATAAAGGGGATAACCAATCAACACATTAGTGAATCAGAATCAGAATCAGCTTCAATGTTCTACACATTTGGCCGTTAAAGCTGATTCTGATTCTGATTCACTAATGTGTTGATTGGTTATCTGTTTATTTGCAGTAGATTGTTGGCTAGTTGTTGAGTAAATCGGTTGGTTATTTTAAATCGGTTGTCGCCATAGTTACTTGGCGTGTTTGTTGTTCGGCAAATTATTCAGCCGGTTAGTTGTCAGCTGAGTTTTTTTTTTTTTTTTTTTGCTTGATGTCTCATTTTCTTTTTCCATTGTTAAATAATTGTTTGAATTATGGTTTGATCGCTTACTGAGGTTGATTTTGTTTGCTGATGATTTGGGAAAGTTTACTTTTTGGTTCGTATGTTCGATGAATTTGTCGATTCAATACTCCGTCCGTCCATTTTCTTAGCTGCTTATCCTCACAAGAGTCGCGGGGAGTGCTGGAGCCTATCCCAGCTGTCAGACTGACAGGAGGCGGGGTACACCCTGAACTGGTCGTCAGCCAATCGCAGGGCGCATCGAGACAAACAGCCGAGTTTACAATCACACCTAGGGGCAATTTAGAGGGTCCAATTAATGTTGCATGATTTTTGGGATGCGGGAGGAAACCGGAGTGCCCGGAGAAAACCAACAAAGGCACGGAGGGGAGCGTGCAAACTCCACACAGGCGGGGACGGGATTGAACCCGGGACCTCAGAACTGTGACGGCGACGCTTTCCAGCCGCTCCACCGTTCCGCCTGATTCAATACTCGATTCGTTAATTGCTGTTGTCTCTGTAACGATTTGACTATTGGGCTAGTTTGCGACCACCAAAAGTCATTTGGACCATTTGATGTTTGGTTAAATAGTTACCTGGTCGGTTGTTGGGCCAGTTCATTTGTCAGGTGATGTCTTGTTAAGATGGGGCAAGTTTATTTATCGGTGAACCGTTTGTTTGGTTTCGTCACGAGTGATTCGACGCACGCTTGGAAAAAAGTCAGCGTGGATGTCGCTGGATTGGCCGCAAATGACGCGCGCGGTCTCCCCCTGCGAACTTCTTATAAAACGGTCACCGTCTACGTCTCCGTTCGCCGGGATGACGAGCCCGACGCTGCACCGCCCCTCCGGTTCCTGTAGGCGCCCTTCTCTCCATGCGGCTGTCAGGCTGACGCGCAGCGACATAGAGGAGGGAGGGAGGGAGGGAGTTTTGGAGAAGGCGAGGGAGGCAGAGAGCTGCTGAGGAGAGTCGGGAGCAAACTTTGCGTGGTTGGGACCGAGCCCGGCATGTCAGCCGCGGGATCCAGCGCGCGTAGCTCCGCGTAAACGGACTTGGAAGGGGTGGGGGTGCTACCGAAAAGAAAAGAAACTAAAAGAAGAAGAAGAAGAAGAAGGGACGGGAGGCGCCGGGTTGTTGATGCCGGATAAAGTTTGCGCGCGGCGCGGCACAGCAGAGGAGCGAGGACACCCACGCGAGAGGAACGCTGACGCCAACATGGGCACCCTGCGCGACCTGCAGTACGCGCTGCAGGAGAAGATCGAGGAGCTGCGGCAGCGCGACGCGCTCATCGACGAGCTGGAGCTGGAGCTGGACCAGAAGGACGAGCTGATCCAGAGGCTGCAGAACGAGCTGGACAAGTACCGCTCGGTCATCAAGCCGGCCACGCAGCAGGTCCACAAGCAGAGCGAGCTGCACTCGGAGCATCAGCGCACCAAGAGGCAGGCCATCTCGGCCGAGCCCACCGCCTTCGACATCCACGACCTCAGCCACGTCACGCTGCCTTTCTACCCCAAAAGCCCGCAGTAGGTCCACGCTCCGTCCCGCTTTCGTTTCGCCGCGGCAGGTGGCGCACCTGTAGGACCTGCGTGCCTACAAAGTCTCCTTCCGGTCAAAAGCAAACATTCGCGAAAGCAGGCTTTGGATTATTATTGGCATAAAGGAGAATTTCACGTTAGCTGCGTCGTTTGCGGGACTTTTTGTCGTTTTTTTTTTTTTTAAGGGTAATTAAATCATTCACCGTCGGGTTGTCGGCCAGTTGATTGACAGGCAGAAGCGTCGACTGTCGGTCGCGCTCACAATCGCACCAGCAAGGAACAGAGACCCCCCCCCCCTCAGCCCCCCGTAAAAAAGAAACGTTGCACTTTCTTAAAAAGAAGAAAAAACACGGAGGTTGTCTGTGCCGCGCAGTTCTTGCTCCTGCATCCGTCACACCGGAGTCAGGCGAGTCGTTCAAGGGGAATCGAACCAGAGTTCTGTCGGTGACAGGTCTGACAATTGCATCCGTCCACAACGTGTCTATTTTGGTAGCGCGCCCCCGCGCCGAGAGGTAAAAGGTGAAAGCGGGCGGCGGGGGGGGGGGGCTGATCTTACGGGGAAAACGGAGACAAAGCCCAAATGTCTGATTCGGCGCCGGAGGAATTTTTCCACGCGCTGGCAGCGGATTCAGACGAGAGCTTTTTTGGAAGGGGCCGAGTGTGCCAGAGCGTGTTTAAACAGACTGCCAGGACCCTGACGAGAGAGTCTTCGCAGGCCCCCGGTGCGTGTTTACCTCAAGATTGGACTCTGCCCCCCCACCCCCCTCCTCTTTTAAGACTCACTCCTTCTTTTCGTGCCACTCTGACAAATGTCATTAAAACAAAAAAACAACAAAAAAAATCAGATTACATTCATTGATTGGTCAGTTAATTTGGTTAATTGGTTTGTTTATTGGCTAATTAATTAGTTAGTGGGTTGGCGGTTTGGTTTAGTTTTTTAATTGTTTCTTTTATCAATTGATTGGGTCTATTGATCAACTAGTAGTTCATTATTTGGTACTCTTATCAATGCTTCTGGGCGGCACGGTGGAGCAAATGGTTAGAGGGTTGGGCTCACACTTCTGAGGACCGGGTTTCAAATCCCGTCCCCTGCCTGTGTGGAGTATGGACGTCCTCCCCCGTGTGCCTGCGTGGGTTTTCTCCGGGCACTCCGGTTTCCTCCCGCATCCCAAAAACGTGCAACATTAATAGGAGACTCTAAAATTGCCCGTAGGTGTGATTGCGAGTGCCGCTGTTTGGATCTATGCGCCCTGCGATTGGCTGGCTCGGTTGACCCCGCCTCCTGGCCGACGACAGCTGAGATTGGCTCCAGGGCTTCTGCGACCCTTGTGAGGATAAGCGGCTAAGAAAATGGATGGATGGAGTAATGGGTTTTGTTGTTCACTGGTTGGCTAACTGTATGGTTAGCGTTTTTTTTTTTATGTATTGCTTTGCTAGTTGGTTGATCAATTAATTGATGAGTTATATGGTTGGTAAGTTACTTAATAGTTAACTGTTTGGCTCGTATATTGTAATTATTACATTGATTGGTTAGTTGTTTGCTTTGTTAGCTGGTTAGTGGATTAGGTATTTACTTTGTTTGCTGGCTCATCATCTATGGAGCTTTCCGATGGCGATCTTAAGCTCCGCCCCCTTAGCCGTGTCCCACAAGGTTCCAAAATGGCGATTGAACAGAACACGTTTGAAGTCGATTCTCTATCACGTACTCCAGATAATATTGGGGTGCATTTTTTTGCCAAATGCGTCAGACTTGTCCACTTCTACAGAGACACATAAAAAGTTTGACGCCTCACAAACTTCATATTGAAATCCAACAGGGTAAAATAGTGGAATCGTACTGCGCATGTAAAGCAGTGCGAGTACTTTTTACTTGGTAAGCTCACGAGTAATATCATTGTGGTGTTTAGAAGTGGGTGGGTGTATTCATTTGACTTGGCTCATAATCGAACCCAGTGCTCTGTCTGAAAAGTCCGGCGTGATACAAATAGCGTTTGTTGATATTGTCCATATTTAGTTGTACGTGTGCTCTTCCGCTAGCCCTAATCCATCGTAGACACTTCGTCAACTGTGTTTTAGGTTTTGGAAAATGAATCAAGCGGGCCCCTCACACCCGAGCAGGATATCTTTCATCAGAATTGCACGTTCCCCAAGTGCATCTGAGGACCATTTGCTTTGTAACATGAATTTTTCCAGGCGCATGCTACTGGCAACCAGCCTTACTTGTGGGACAATATGGCGAAAGGGAGTGTCAAGCCAGGGGTTAAGACAATGCGGCTATCTGATTGGTTATTATTATTATTATTATACGAGTGATTAACAGGCCGGAAAGGTCCATTAATCACTTAATCGGTTCATGACGTAGTTTAATGTTTGTTGTCTTGTTAATTAGTAACTTTTTTGGTTGGTTGATTTCCTGGTTAGCATGTTCGTTGGTTATTTGTTTGGGTTCTTCACTGTTTTAATGTTTGCTTAATTGGTTGGTTGTTTGTTTATTGGTGAACCGATTGGTCGAGCAATTTGGTATTGATTTTGTCAAGCGGATCATTTATTGGTTTCCTATTGGTTAATGAAGGAATGAATTGGTTTGTTTGCTTACTGCTTTGTCCGCTTGATTAATTGGTTGCCTAGCTTATTTGTTAGTTGTTAGCTGGTTGACAGTTTTGCTAATTGGCTAACTGTGTGTTCATTAACGAGTTGCTGGGTGGTCCAAGTCGGAGTGCAGCAAGCTGCTTCACTCTTTATGAATTTCTGAAAGAAGTTTAAAGAAGTCTAAACTGTTTCTGTCTAAAATAGTTGTACAGGAAGTCAATGTTTTTTTTTTTTTTTTCCATCGACACTTAACGAGGGAGCGCTTACACAACCACTCTCAACTCTTAACCCTGCGAGTGCATCGAATAGCAAGGCGGTCGCTAAGAGACACGTCCTCGCAGAGGTTTGAATATTTTTTATTTTTTACAAGTGAATACAAATGTAAAATAGATATGCTGCGCTGCCAAAAATGGAATAGTTTTCCCTCCCTTGGTCAGTCTGGTATTCATTCGTTATTACTGTATTATTACACCTCACACACAAAAAAAAATTCAAAGAAACCACATTGGCTTACCAACGCTTTAACCGAGAAAGAGACAAAAACGCAAACGCTAGGAGGAGATGCCGCATCTAAAAAAACAAAACAAAAACAAAACAAAGAATCAGGAATAAAAGAAAAATAAAAGCTTCAAAATGTCATTAAAATTGAAGTCAGCGATTGCGTCGAGTAGCTAAAAGGTCGCTAGCGAGGCTGTTTTCCCCCTCACATTGATCTCCACGCGCTTGATTTGGCTTTTAACTTTAATAAACCAGCAAGAACACGGACCTTGGAATGCCAGACAACAACAACTCGCTTGAATGAAAATTTTATAATAATAATAATAATCATTCACGCTCTAAATCTTTTCTCATGTGTGATTTTACCATTAAGAGAAGCCCTACTGAGGCTTTTAGTGGCGTCCGGATAGCACATCATTTATCATCATCATCATCATCATACTGCAGATAATGGATTTTATTTTTTTGGGGTGTGAGTCAGTTGGTGGTCTGTGGTCATCTGTACGGGAATCTCCTTTTGAGCAGCTTGCCATGGTATCTCTGTATAATAAGCGGAACCATATATGGTAATTTGAGTGGAAAATGGCCGTCGCATCCTTCACAATAAGGCAGCAGAAGCGTCTGATTAATCGCAGCCAATCAGCAAAGAGCGATAAATTTATCAAACTAACTACATTACACTGATGTAATATATATGTATATTTTTCGCCGACAAAGAAAACATAACACGATCTTAGGTTTCACATTTTTCATCAACTCATAAAACTTTCCATGACTTCACAGGAACATTAATATGCAGTGGTATTCAAATTGGGGTGTGTGGATTGTTTCAGCCCCCCGCTTGGCAATTTTTCAATCGGCGGCGACATCATATAATTTCTCCTCTTGTCGGCACTGTTGCCCTTCTGGGATGGCATCATACACGAATACACACACACACACAAGCAAAAAGCGGGATTAATCCTTAAAACTCACAAAAAGACGACATCAGATAATTATGGCTTGACATTTTTCATCCATCCATCCATTTTCTTTGCCGCTTATCCTCACGAGAGCCGCGGGTAGTGCCGGGGCCTATCCCAGGAGGTGGGGCACATAGAGACAACAGCCACACTCGCAATCACACTTAGGGGCAATTTAGAGTGTCCAATTAATGTTGCATGTTTTTGGGATGTGGGAGGAAACCGGAGTGCCCACCCGGAGAAAAGCCACGCAGGCACGGGGAGAACATGCAAACTCCACACAGGCTGGTCTGGGATTGAAGCCAGGACCTCAGAACTGTGAGGCCAACGCTTTACCATCTGATCTACCGTGCCGCCATGATATTTTTCAAACTTTCATAAATATTCAGTTCGCAATTCCTTAGCCCGTCTATGGCATTTTCCGGCGATTGTTAACCTTATGCTAAACGGACTTGACGAAGGCAAAGCTTCGTGGTCGTCAACTGGGAGTGGCCATTAAACAGCTTGCGAGAAATTGTCTGCCATCCATCCATCCATCCATCCTTCCATCCATTTTCTTTGCCGGTTATCCTCACGAGGGTCACGGGGAGTGCTGGAGCCTATCCCAGCTGTCAACGGGCAGGAGGCGGGGCACATAGAGACAAACAGCTGCACTCACAATCACACCTCGGGGCAATTTAAGTGTCCAATTAATGTTGCATGTTTTTGGGATGCGGGAGGAAACCGGAGTGCCCGGAGAAAACCCACGCAGGCACGGGGGAGTGCATGCAAACTCCACACAGGCCGGGCCGGGATTGAATCCGGGTCCTCAGAACTGTGAGGCCAACATTTTACCAGCTGATATTTTTCAAACTTTCATAAATATTCACGAGTCCTCATTTCGCAATTCCTTAGCTCATCTATGGCATTTTCCGTCATTTGCTAACCTTACGCTAAACGAACTTGACGAAGGCAAAGCTTCGTGGTCGTCAACTGGGAGTGACATTAAACAGTTTGGGAGAAATTGTTCAACATCCATCCATCCATCCATCCATCCATCCATCCATCCATCCATCCATCCATCATCCATCCATCCATCCATCCATCCATCCATCATCCATCCATCCATCCATCCATTTTCTTCTGCTCATCCGGCGTTAGCCATTCTCGTAAACATGCTCTTATTCACCGAGTGATATTCAATTTGTCTCTGTGCATGTTTTTTTTCCCCTTCTTTCTTGGTATTATTATTATGAAAAAAAAAAAACCTAAAAAAAACAAACAAACACCACCATTGTTGTGTATTTTGCCGATGCCTGTTGCGTTTGGCAGCGCATTCCTGTTTTCCTTGTATTTATTACATTGACAGCCACTCCATCTTTGTTACAAGGCCCACAGCGAGGAGCGCTCCTCTCCCACAGAGTGCCTCTTTATTCTTCGGCGCTCCCTCCCACCCACCCCCCACACTTTTAACACCACCCCTCTAATGTCCCTTCCCTTTTTAAAATAGCATAGTTTGTCCTTTTAAGGAAAGCCCCACTTGCTCTGCCCTAAACATCGACATGCAGTCGAATAAATCACCCTCAGAAAAAAAAGAGAGGATTTCCCCCTCCCCCCCTTTTTTTTGGCATCTGCTCAGTGGCGCCCCAAGAGGCTAAACATATAAACGTGGAGACGGAGGATGAATCAATCCCCCAGCTGTTATAAGGTTAATGAGGCGTATTTTCAAATCTTCTTAATACGGAGAATAAAAGATTTCTAATGTTTACCCGGTTAATGTCATTTCCCGGTGACATTCTGCCGTACCTCGCCATGTCATCTTTCATAAAGTTATCAGCGTGAAATCCTTTCAACGAGCCCCGGTCCCCCGCTGAGGAATTAAGGAAGAAAAAAAAAAAAGACACTGTAAAATAGAAATAGAAGCAGCACCCACATCAGCAGAAATCTCCAAAGAGGACCTTCGACATCGTTCTCAGGGGGGGCTTAAACGCCCACCGGAAAGCCATTAGGAGGCCTTTAGATGGTGGGTGAGGGTGTCAAGAGTTTTGCAGGTGCCAAACCTGATAAACAGACTCGATGAGTCTCGCCTGGCTGTCACTCAAAAAGCGCCATGCGCTGAACGTAGATGTGCGATAAGCCCGAGTGAAATGAAATTACAGTATATGAGATGAGACAAAGATAAAATGGGACAAGTTGAGTGCAAGGGGGGGACGTGAAATGAAACAAGATAAGACTCGGGGAGACGAGTTTGGGGAAGACAAAAACACGTCGATGAGACCAGATAGGACGTCGAATGAAATGAGATCAGGGAAAAACGAGATGGCGGCGAGTTGGGGAAAGAGGTCAATTTAAAATGCGATAAGGGCGCTCGAGGAGGGGTGCGCGAAACCCTCGTCTAGTCTCCGGGTTGCGATGCATCAAATTCACCAGTTTGAAGCGGAGCAGATTATTCACAATGCTCGAGACTTGTTTTGCTGTTGGTTGTCACATCAGACGAGACAGATATTCAAAGAGATCATTTTATAGAATATCCGCCGAAAAGACCAGAAGAGATCGATGGATTTCGGCAGTTAAACGTGACGGACGGTACCCGACCAAAATACGCACACGCCTGTGTAACGATCACTTCATTTCAGGTAGGAATCATTCTTCTCAGTCTCAAATTACCAAAAAGTATTTATAATGCCAAGTTGGCTCATTTGAGAACAAAAAAAAAAAAAAAGACAGGGAGTCGCCTCCAACCTACACGAAAGCGTGTTGCGGCCACACGTTAATCTTCAGTAAACCTCTCCCTGACAGACATTTTTTATTTTTATTTTTATTTAATATGCATTGTGCTCGAATGAGTCCAATGCGTATTTAAAAAAAAAAAAAAAAAAACATCGGTCCCGCAGTGGTTTACGTAGTTTAACGTGTGGCCGCAACACCCATCCGTGTATGGGGGCTGAAGCCTATCCTAGCGGTTTATGTTCATTTTTTTAAATACGCATTTGACTCATTTGAGAACAATGCATATTTAAAAAAAAAAAAAAATATCTGTCACGGAGAAGTTTACCGAAGTTTAATGTGTGGCTGCAACACGCTTCCGTGTAACGGAGGAGCTGACTCGCTGTCTTTTTTCTTTCTAATTATAGTTAAAGAATGCGACTTTGTGTAAAACCAGGGGTCATTTATTTAAATATTAGTATTTGTATTGAAAAAAAATCTGAGTGGCTCCATCGCTACGTGGGATTTATTCCTGATTGAGAACAGATCCAGCGACAAAGTATTTGTATGCCTCCAGACTTTTCTACGCTTTCAAACTCTTCCGTGTAAATCTCGACGACTTACTCACTAGATCCGTCTGCGTATCCAGTTGTCCAAGACAAGCGGAACCGAGTGAACAGTCCAATTTCTTATCGGCAAAACATCGACTTTGTCATTAAATATGAGTCCGCTATGCCAAGTGTCTCTAATTATGACCAAATTCTGGGCGTCGTGCTCTAAGATGTATTTTCGCGTCGTCTCCAACCGACTTAGCATTGAAGAATGCTTTGTTTGACCGGCACTTCCGGCCAGTGACACCTGATTTGATGACATACAATAAAATGCCACAAGATGGACCAAACCCTGAAAGTAGTAATTGGTGTCAAGGAAGTATGTTGAGTTGTTACATCTCAACAGAGGGGATGAGATAGTATGAGAGAAATGAGATGAGGTAGAGATCAATTTATGTTGGAGTGCTGCAGGCTGTAGTTAGGCTGCACTTATTTTTGCCAATAAAAATATCAATTTCTGATGCCGGCTACAAGCGTCTTCGGTGAGCCGCAGTCCGCAAGGCTCAGAGAAATCCGTCGGCGCAAAGGCCGGCGAGCGCAAAGCAAGTCGGTGGCAGGTCATGAATAAATGTATAAAAGGGTCGTTTCTTCTACATGGAAGAGGACTACAGTACTTTTTTTTTTTTTTTTTTTTGGGTCGTCATCACCGGATTAACCTGGATGCATATCATTAACCCGGTTGGCCCTGCTCAAAAGGAATCCGGCCCGCTCCGTCTTTTCGTGCGGTCAAACTTCTCCCCTTCTTGTTTGTGAAAGATCAAGTGGCTCCTGCGCTGCGCTCAAATGATTATCATCATGCTGTCAGATCGCATCCGAGGCATTGAACGCTTTCATCGCGCGGCCGGCTGCGCCCCGACAACGCCGCGTTACCCTCATAATGAACTGCTTGGGACATACCTGCAATACGGCCTCATTTCTCCGCTGTGTTACGCCCTTGACTGGAAGCCGTTAGCTTCAATTCAGCGTTTTGTCGTTGATGTTGCATGCTACATTCAGGAGCAGCAGCAGGCACGCCATAGACGGGCTGACAAATAGCGTGAATGTGGCCGTGTTATAACCCTTCCAGTGATGGATAGTTGAACAAAAACAATGGAGCAATGCTTGTAGACAGACAGTATACCAATACATAAAGGTGTACAATGATGCCTCGGTTCTCGACCACAATCCGTTCCAGAAAACGGTTCGAGAAGTGATGTTGTTCGAAAACCGAATCGATGTTTCCCATCACAATAAATGGAAAAATAAATAATGCGTTCCAAGCCTAAAAAAAAAATTGGCTTTTTAAAGCATTTTTTTAAGCTTTTCCTGATAATAAACTGCATTGTAGAAATGTATAGTTTAAATACTTTAAATAATAAAATAATTTAAGAAATATATTTATTCTTTGGTTAAAATGTATGCTTTAGTAGAAGAATACGGTAGGCTGGGAGCGCATCGCTGTATCTGTAGCGACTCGGCCCCCAGCCTTGTAAACTGTTTTTATGAACAAAAGTGCAGAATAACTTTAAACGAGCGACTTGGGTTCTTTGGAGCCGTGATTGGGGGTTGATACGGTAGTCCGCGAAGAAGAAGAAAAACAACAGTCACTACTGGGACACGTTTGTGTACAGAGGCTGCGTTACACCGAATAATAAAAGTGCGCTGGTATTTCCGTTTTTTTTTTTTTTTTTTCTTCGAATAGACAATAACAAAACGCATCGTGGGTGGGTCAACTGCTTGCCTCGCGCGTATTATGTTATTTCCAAGTTTTTTCGGAGGGGGGAGGCACGTTGGAATTGACAATAACAAAGTGTGACGTGAGTGGGTCAGCTACAAGCGCTGCGTGCAATATGTTATTTCCAGGTTTTGTCGGGGGCGTTCGAGTACCGATTTTCGTTCGAAAACAGAAGCAAAAAAATCTGTTCGAAAAACGGGGACCTTCGAGAACCGAGACTTTACTGTATTTTCTTTATCCCAGCTGGAATGGAATGAAGCCATCTCCATCTTTCTTTCTTTTCTATTCAAGTGGATTGTGCACATTTGGAGTCAGCTGTACAGTTGCCGTGTCGACTGAACAGGCTGAGTGCGTTGCAGAAATGTGGTCTATCGTGACACACGGTGGGAGGAGTCAGAGTCTGTTTTCCTGCAGAATTCTACGATGGATTATGCGTCCATCAGAGTGGCGGCGACTATTTGAGGAAATATACAAAGTTTCATCTTGATCAATTCTTTTGGGAAAAAAAAAAAACCTATGTAACAAAGAAACACGCTTGCGGCACGGTGGATCAGCTGGTAAAGCGTTGGCCTCACACTTCTGAGGACCGGGATTTGATCCCGGGCGTTTGCGTGTTCTCCCCGTACCCGCGTGGGTTTTCTCTCGTCTGGACACTCTAAATTGCCCCAAGGTGTGATTTGTGAGTACGGCTGTTTGTCTCCGTGTGCCCCGTGGTCGCCGGGATAGGCTCCAGCACTCTCCGCGACCCTCGTGAGGATAAGCGGCAAACAAAATGGATGGATGGACGCACGCCGCACCGGACGCAACCAAATCCGGCAAATTTTGTCCAGTTGACATTTGCGCCCGGCGACTTTTACTGTCCGGCCGCTGACATTTATAAGTCCGATCTCGTAACGTCAACGTGTGTTTCCTTCCCTTTTTTTTTTCCTTCCCCGTCTTCGAGGTCTAAGGACCTGATCAAAGAGGCCATCCTGGACAACGACTTCATGAAGAACCTGGAGCTGTCGCAGATCCAAGAGATCGTGGACTGCATGTATCCTGTGGAGTACGGGAAGGACAGTTGCATCATCAAGGAGGGCGACGTGGGTTCGCTGGTGTACGTCATGGAAGGTACGAGCGCACGCGTGCGCCCCGAACCTTGAGGAAAAGTGCACGAAAATTGCACGTCTTCATATTTTTGGGGACATAATAACGCTCGCGGCTCCCGCGCTCTCTTGTTTGTATCTATGAAAAGTGACTTTGATGCGATAAAATATGTGCCAGTGCTCCAATAAATCCTTTTATGAATCACAGTAGAGAAGGGCACACAAAATATACTGCTGCAATATCTGTGGCGTATTAAATACAGTAATTCATCGCTGACGAGGAAAGGGCATACCTCTATTTGTCTTTTTAAAATGTTAAAAATGTCATTGATCGAATAATGTAGTCGAGCGAACCCCCAGGGATACGTTCCGGGCCCACCCGCAAATGGTGAAAATCTGTGATTTTTAAAAAAAAAATGCATTGTTATTTTTAATAGTTTTATGTCTCACACACTTGAAAATGATTAAAACACACTTTTAAAAATTATTTCTTTGAAATGTTTCATCTTGATAAATATCGTCTTTGAATATTTAAAAAAAAAATCACATAGCAACCTAAATGATTTTTTTAACAACAGACAGGAAAATGAACCAAATTCAACAAACAGCTTGATTTAAGAATTAATAAAAAAATGTACAATATTTTTTATTATTACAGTGACAGTAATTAATGAGTTCAGCAATTTCAAATAATATAGTAGAGTGAACCCCCAGGGATACATTCCAGGCCCACTCGCAAATTTTGAAAATCTGTGATTTAAAAAAAAAAAAAATGCATTGTTTTTAATAGCTTTATTTCTCCCACACACTTGAAAATGATTAAAACACACTTTTTAAAAATTATTACTTTGAAATGTTCCATCTTGATCAGGATCGTGTTTGAACATTTAAAAAAAAAGTAGTATCATAACTGCCCAAATTATTTGTTAACAATTGTAGACAACAGAATTTTTTTTTTGAAACAAATTCAACAAATGGCATGATTTAACAATTAAGAAAAATCAATATTAGCCAAAATTTTATTGCTACAGTGACAGTAATTAATGAGTTCGGCAATTTCAAATTATATAGTATATAGTGAACCCCCAGGGATACGCTCCAGGCCCACACGCAAATGATGAAAATCTGTGATTTTTAAAAAATACGTTGTTGTTTTTAATAGTTTTGTGCATCCTACACACTTGAATATTATTAAAACACACTTTTTAAAAATAATAACTTTGAAATGTTTCATCTTGATAGGGATCGTGTTTGAACAATAAAAAAAAAAGCAGTAGCATAACTGCCTAAATTATTTTTTAACAATTTCAGACAGCAGGAAAAAACATTCAACAAATTCAACAAACAGCTTGATTTAAGAATTTTTTAAAAAAATTGCAAAATATTTATTGCTCCAGTGAAAGTGATTAATGAGTTTGGCATTTTTTGTTTTTATGCAAATAAATGAAAAATGAAGAAATTGAAATTAGGGCCAAGAGATTCCATTGTGCTATTTTGGTTAACGCCAAACGTGCTGCCTGCACAAAAAAAAAAAAAAAAAAAAAACCTGAAGCTTTTGTTTTTTAATAATAATCTTTCAGAGATATCCCATAATCTCGCGTATGCTGGCTCAAACTCGAGTCGAGTATCGGCGCGCGCATTAACGGCGCCACTAAAGATTTACACTCTCCTCCCGTGAAACAAGTTTCAAGAAGGTGTGCGCAACGCGAGAAGCAATAAGCCTCCGTCTTGTAAAATGATATTAGACTGAAAGGTCAATGACATACTTGGGAGGATGCCGATATTGATCTTTTCATCTCACCCGCATTTGCTGGCGCTTTGATTTGTCCAAGCGGTATTTGAAGAGAGAATCGGGCAGTCATTTGAAGTGTTCATTTATTTATTTCCATATTTATGTTTTTAATACCTCCGGCACGCTTTATTTTCGACACGGCCCGCCTCTCGGGAAGGCGGACCGCGCAGACGACGGGTATTGTGGTGACAGCAGGAATGTTAAATGCTGCTTTTGTTCTCCGTCTAATCTCCTGAGTCACCGGGGCCGACTTCCAAAACGTTTTGTGAAGGGCAAAGTCAATTTGACTTTAAAATAGGATCACGTTAGGGACGTGGATCGGTCGTACCGGGCAAAGTTAGCCCGTTTGGTGTTAGCGTCTCTGGAAGGCTTTTCTTTGCTTTCGCACGCGTTCAATAGTTAGTGCCGTAGCCTACCTGATATTTATGACTGTGTCTAGAGTCTCGAGATGTTGCCGAGGCCAAAATCTCAGACTGGTTGTAATACTGTACGTTCCTAGTATTTGTAACACCACGCTAGGACCACAACGGCAAAAAGGGGGGGCGAACAAAATACCCGACATATTAACAAATGTACCTGCCGTGAACAGTGAGGTGCAACAAACACTTTGTAAAGTGACCAAGACAAGTGAAACAAATACAGTGATGCCTCGGTTCTCGACCACAATCCCTTCCAGAAAAACGGTTCGAGAAGTGATTTGTTCGCAAACCGAATTGACGTTTCCCATTACGATGAATGGAAAAAGAAATAATGCGTTCCAAGCCTAAAATATTTGGCTTTTTAAAGCATTTTCTTTAGCTTTTCCTGTTAATAAACTGCATAGTAGAAATACATGTACAGTTGAAATAGTTTATATAATAAAATAACTTAGCTGCACCCCGACAACGCCACATCACCCTTATAATGAACTGTTTGGGACATGGCTGCAATACGGCCTTATTTCTCCGCTGTGTTACGCCCTTGACTGGAAGCCGTTAGCTTCAATTCAGCGTTAGGTTATTGCATGCTACATTCAGGAGCAACAGCAGGCATGTCACAGACGGGGTGACAAATAGCGTTGGTGTGGCCGTGTTATAACCCTTCCAGTGATGGATATTTGGACAAAAAAAATGGAGCAACGCCTGTAGACAGACAGTATACCAATAACTAAAGATGTACAGTGATGCCTCGGCTCTCGACCACAATCCGTTCCAGAAAACTGTTCGAGGAGTGATTTGTTCGAAAACCGAATCGATGTTCCCCATTATGATGAAGGGAAAAAGAAATAATGCGTTCCAAGCCTAAAAAAATTTGGCTTTTTAAAGCATTTTTTTTAGCTTTTCCTGATAATAAACTGCATAGTAGAAATTCATGTATAGTTTAAATATTTTATATAACAAAATAATTTAAGAAATATATTTATTTAAAAAAACGCGTTGTGGGTGGTTCAGCTGCTTGCGCCGCACCCATTATGTTATTTCCGGGTTTTTTCTGGGGCGTTCGAATACCGATTTTCGTTAGAAAACAGAAACATCTTTCGAAAAACGATTTGTTCGAAAACGGGGACGTTCGAGAACCGAGGCGTGACTATCTAGGCTATATTATTGTCTATGCATACTACAAAGTGTGAATACTCCTCAACTACAATTGGGAAGATTAATTATATGGTTTGGTCGAACTATGTAACTTTTACAGTAACCTTCAGTAACAAATAAACAATTTGAAGCATGCTAGTTTTGCTTTTCATATGAAGACGTGTGCCAACAAGATTGTGAGAACAGGCGCGAAGGAATATTTTCAAAATGGTGTTTTAACATGTTTAAATGTGCTTAAAGCATGTGGGAGTCAAATTATTTCTTTGTTCTGAAAAAGCTTCATGGCGATAAATCTTGTGCCATTTCCCCCCCCCCCCACTTTTTAACGGTGACACATTTGTGGGATGAGCTCAGTTTGTTGGGTCATGCCCATGAAATATTCGCCAAGTTTTCTATCGGGCGTGCGGATTCACGCCAGAATTACCAACTCGGCTCCGGCGTGAGACGAATGCGGCTTCCAAATGCCGCTGAGGCTTCTGATTGTTACATGAATAAATGGTTAGATATAGATGCCAATACGTCTTGTTTCTTCTAACTCGAATCCGTCAAACACCAAACAAGAGTGGATGGCAACAGCAAAATAAGCTGCGTGCCATTGGCGGAGAAATTTTCATGGCCGCAACCCACATATTATGCTGTTATTATGCATATTGGTCAAGCTCCTACACTTCTTTTTTGAAATATTAAACTTACAACAAACAGCAAGGAGCAAAATATCTCTTCTTGATGACGACGGGGCGGACATTGTTGGCTAACGTTAGCACAAGACGGGCCTTCCATAACAGGCGAACTCTGTATTTACCGTAATTCCCGGCCTACAGAGCGCACCTGGTTATAAGCCTCACCCAGTACATTTGTAAAGGAAATACCACTTGGTAAATACATACGCCAAAGCTGTGTAAAAGCCGCAAGTGCCTACTTTGAAACCCACAATGAAACACGAGATATTTACAAAGAAAGACGCTACACGGAGAGTTTAAATGCTAGCGCCGCCGCGCTAACGCTAGCACCACGCTAACACTAGCACCACGCTAACGCTAGCGCCGTGCTAACAGGGCCGGTTAAAAAAGAAACATACCGGTAAAAATCACTAAGACACGGGAGTAACACGCTAAAAAGGCCAGACCGGGCTGGTAAAAAAACAAAAATGAAAAAAAAACCCATACCGGTAAAAAATAAAAAAACAGCCATGGCAGCTACACAGTAGCAACACGGGAGCACTGCACTAACAGGGCTTGGTAAAAACCAAAAACATACCGGTAAAAATCACTGAGACTCGGCAGTAACACAGCAGCAACACGTTAGTGGGGCTCTAACACTAGCAGAGCGCTAACAGGGCCGGTTAAAAAAACAACAACATACCGGTAAAAGTCACTTCCTCGGCACATATATTCCACCTGGTCTCACTCTTACCTTTTTCGAGTGCCACCTTGCGGCCGTTAGAAAAAAAAAAAAAAAACGCACAAATTAGCCGCATCACCGCATAAACCGCAGGGTTGAAAGCGTGCGGAAAAAGTTTGCGGTTTATAGGCGGGAAATGACGGCACTGGAGAAATGAGTCCATTGACTGCGGTTCAACGGGGTTTGCCGCTCCAGTGGATTAAACACTCAAACGCCGACTCGCAAGCAACAGCTGCCTTTATGCTCGAACGAAAGAGTAAACATTGTTAGCGTGGATCCTTTATGTGTACTTCATTGTCGTTTTTACGGCAAGGATGACATCAGTTGCTTATCTGCGACGCGCAGAAGGGGGAAACGAGCCATCGAACGTGTCATCATGCAGATAAAATGCAAAAAGGCCCCCCCGCTGATGAGACGCTCTAAGCAAATCAAGGGATTATATCTTTGGGAATAATTGCCAAACGCATTTGTTTATGGCGAGCGTTGTCACGGCGGGAACAATATGCCTGTGAACGTTGCGCCGGCAAACAAAATCTGGTGTCTATTGTATTTTGTTAATGTCGGGTTTTAATCGCGGTTATCCATCTCGGAGGTTGCCTCGTCAATTCTGGGGTGATGAATGGCGACGTACACAATGACGGGGGGGGGGGGGTGAAGACACATCTGCACAAGACTTAATTGCGGAGGGACGATTGGAAATGTGTCAGCTCGGCTGCGGTATTGCTTCGGCTTCCTCTGGATGAGTTTATCTAGGTGTTACGCGTTTCATTTGCTCATCTTTTAGGAGCTGCGTCACGGTTAAATGTCATCCATATCCTGCATTTTGGAGCACTGTGTTGCCTCTTAGTCTCCCATTGCTTGACAGCTAGAGAGTTGAGGATAAGCGGCTCGGATAGCTGTCACGAACAGAACACCGGGGTTGGACCCGTATGCACGACTCGGGAGACGCAGAGCCAGTTCGGGAAATGTATTTATTCAGTCAGGTGTCGGGCATCAGGCAGGCGGTCAACGGGAGGAGCGGTAACAAGGACGTCAGGCGTAGGAGGCAGGTCAGTGGGAAAGGCGGGGGTCGGTACGCGGGAGATCAGGAACGGGATTACGAGAGTGCGGGAATGAGGCATGAAGCAAAGATCTGGCAAAGCTGTACGCGTGGTTCTATAGAACTGTTACATAGTTACTAGAGACGAGGTTTAGGTGTGCGCCTCTGCTGATTGCGGCAGGTGCGTGCCGCATCGCCGACCGGTACGACCAGGACAGGAACCGGCAGGGCCGGGACAATAACGGATGGATGTATGTATTTTATTCTCATTTATGAGGGCTGGACTCCCTTCCTTCAAACTGCAAGCATTGGAGTTTTAGAGTTCGAGACAACAAAATTAGCCTTTGCAAAAGGGTTACCATTGGTAATTAGCATTAGCATGCTAGCGTTTACGCTATTAGGTTATACAAAACCCCCTCTCAATGGTATTCAACTCACTCATACATTATGTTATGTGTACACATCTAACTGCGTATTAAAAATCCCTTTGAGGTGCTTCTCAGTTGTTTTTGGCAACGTTTATCGGTGGCCCAACACGGTGATAAATCGTCCATGTGAAGCGTTGCTTCTAGCCATGCAAACATGGCTTTTACCTCTGAGGCAGAAATTCCGAGTCAACCTATTTTTGAAGTCGACTTAGCCGACTTATTCAACAGCCCTAGTACAGTATGTACATCCATAAATTACATTATTCACAGCAGTACAGTAACAAAGTGGATTTGTCAGTATATGCCCACACGGAACGGCATTACTCATTCACATCTAGTGTAATAAAATGAGGTCATTGTTGACAGGCTTGGTCTCGCAGCATCGTTTGCCAACACTTCCCTGTCTCCAACTGCCCCGAGCCTCGGCTTCGTTTGCATAAAAAAAAAAAAAAAAAAAATGGAAAAAGTGTTAAGGCTTCTTTATAGTCGCGCGTGTGGCGACCGCGCTGGCGTCACTGCGGCCTCTCCCGCACGTAGTTTGCCTTTATATACCAGCGCAACCCACGCGCTCAGTTTTTGAAAATGTATTGCGGTTCTTCACCAGGTCAGAGGTGTCACGACGGGGGTGGTATTGGCTGGGACGCCACAGGGTGGGGTTTCCTCAGCACCTCTTGGTGATTTCCGGTAGCCGTTTGTACTTCCCTTCCCGTGACAAAGCAACAAAAATGGTGGAAATGCTTGAAAAATTGAGCTACATAACCAGATCATACGTTTAATTATGCTGCGAAATTGATCGAGAAGGCGGCACGTACGAGAACGGTCACTGAGCTATAACAAAAAGACTGACTAGCGCATACACATTTAGCGGTATGTCGATTGGTTGAAGCCACTTGGCCGCCATCTTGGTACTCCCAAAACGCGTGGAGGACACGGATTAGGTTGGAATATGGCGTTTTTTTTTTTTTTTCAATTTTTGGCATGTAGAATTAAAACTCGTCGTGTGAGCTTGACATTTTTTTCAGTTCTGATAACATGAAAGATTTTTAATTCAACTTGGTAAGCCAAAAAAGGCAAAGTGCAAATGAAAGACGTAGAACACCGGGACGACCCACCTTGCATGTTACCTCAGGCCCGATTTCCGTGACATTAACTTTTCCCAAAATACGCTATGAAGCATAATCATAACATAGCAAAAAACTAAGCATTTTTTGTCATAAAAACATTCAATTTTAAGTCAATCAGTTCGATATATTTTTGGAAATAAGGACTCGCAATGGGAAAATACATGCTCAATGCATTGTTCATTTTTTATTTCTGCGACGTCCTATTTCAGACAGAAAATTGAAACTTTTTTCCCTCGCATTTGAAAATCAAATTCAGGTCGCAGAGTTCTGTAGTATGAAATTCATCCAAAATTTCACCGAAAATGTGTTTTCTTGCTTATCCGCTGATGAAGTTTGGGGAAAATATTATTAATATCGCTTTTTCGCAAAAAACCGTCAGCCTATAAAGGTGAAGCAGAGAGTGAACGGTGAACGACAACAACTTTGTTCGAGTGAATTAAGATCATCAGAAAATAAAAATTAAAAAAAAAACCCTTTACAAACAAACTTTAACAGTGTCAAAGTAAATCTTCCTAACTTACCTGTGGAATGTTTTCTCACAGCCACGCTGCACAGGTCGGCACGGTTGTTTTGGGAGTATCAAGATGGCGGATGGCGACTTCAGTTTTGGTGGCCAATGAGCCATCCAGTCTTTTTTTGTAGATCAGTGGGAACGGTGAGTACGTCATCACATCATGTGACTAACTACAAGTTAGCTCTGTGGCTTTTCCCCGCGCGCCACCTTTTTTGGACACGTAAGCGGCAGGCTACGCACAAGCTACACAGAGGTGCTGCGCGGGGCAGCGCGTTTGTCACGCTTTGCCAAAAAGGTCCGTTTTGCGGCAGCGTTAATTTAATTTAATCCACACTGACTGGCTTGTCATCCACGGCACAATGTTAAACGGTTTCAGTTTAGCGTCGTACATGATTGTCGCGGCAAATTGAGTGTAGCTCGCTTGCCTCGTTTTGCCATCGGGCGGTGACAGGATGTCTGTCACATCGCGGGGCGACGGTGAACTAATTGGGTTTGTCGGGCAGTTACTATGTTTGTCTTTTGATTTAGTGGAATTTTATCACAAAGAAAATATCCACAGTACTCGCCATCAATCCCCCATTTTTTTGTTAATTTTTTTTTTTGTATGCTTCTGATTTAATGGTTGTTTGGTGATTGTACGGCACCCTTGAGAAAAAGTTTTCGAAAAACAAATTAGATATCATTATCATGTTGTTGTTGTAGCCAAGTAAGACGGTTCGTTAGCCCGTATCAAGGTCCAGAAAGTGAGCCAGACCGGCTGGGGCGCTCCATATGTGTTCCGCCGTCAGCGTGGTTGGTTTTTATCGTGGGCGGGGGCGGGGGGCGACGTCACAGAACGGGCATTTATCGACGACGTTGTTGTCGAGTCGATGCTGATAGTTGTTGAACTTGTGACGCCAGGCCCAAGGGAGTTGCGATAGCGTCGATCTCACGGGAGTTGTCTTTCGGATTTGGGTACTGGAGGCGGGTAGCCGCGCGACACGATGTCGGGTTTGTCGCCGGCGATCCCGTCGGCTATGACGGTTCGATGGATCGCCGAGAGGCCTGTAGTCCTCTGTACTGCTTGATCGAAGGCTGGATATATCTAACGGTTTTACGCAACGCTCTGGGGCTCGTTTCTTGCCTTGTCATCTCCTGATTAGGATGTCCGGCAAGGTACTGGAAGGAGTTTTGACTCGGCGAGTAGGTGATCGACGGAAGCCATTTTATGGCAACTCGTGGCGGTTCGAAGGGTAGTGTTTTGGGCTACCTGGAGGGAGTCCAAGTGAGTTGGCTCCAGGTCGGGAGTCCACACGGGCGCTGCGTAGTTCAGTATCGCTCTTCCGATGGCCTTACACGTCGTGAGGATGGTCTCCTTGGTCTGGCCCCGCGTGGTGCCGGCTAGGCACTTTAAAACGTCGTTTTATTGAGTTTGGAGCGCACAATTTTTGCGTGTTCGTGGAACATCAGCGAGGGATCGAAGGTGACGCCAAGGATTTTCGGATTACGGATGGTAGGAATCCGATTGCCTCCGATTTCGATGTTCAGTCTCGTCGACTGTTCGGCGTTCCAGGTGGGGAACAGCGTGGCCGAAAGTATTATTAGGCATGCGCAATTGAACATCTAAGCTCTTATTTATTCATGAGTATCATAAAACAGGTGGGACGGTGGAGCAACCGGTTAGAGCGTTGGCCTCACCGTTCTGAGGAGTGGGGTTCGAATCCCAGCCCCACCTGTGTGGCGTTTGCATGCGGGAAGCATTGTTTTTTTATGTTGGGTATTTGTGTGGAATGTGTCGCTCCGTTCTAATGCGGTATTGAAAAATAGTCCATTTATACCTGCAGTGCTTAACCTTTGGTATAATTTCCGAATAATTCTCCCGAGAAAAGCTTTCCCGTCACAGCCTCCCTGTTTGCGCCGGTAGTTTGCATGAATCATCCCGCGAGATCGGACGAGCCAGAAGGGACGCCGGCTCGCTGCTTTGATGGGGCGCGTCGCGTTTGCCCACATGGATCCCGTTTGAAAGGCAGTCCGTAACGCAGAACAAAAGTGTTTCTATGGTTACAAGAGGCCACGAACAGCCGCGACAGGTGGCTAATGACCAAAAGTAATAGAGTACTGTATTGACGATGAAACTGCCAGAATGTGCCTCACAGTTACTGTTAAACATAATTAATTGCAACCGCGTATGCAAATGACCCGGAACCCAAATTACACCTGTCCTCTAGTACCGCGTTTGCAGCTGACAGCGCGAACGGCGAGCGTGGACCAGCGGACTGTAATCCGGTGCACTGGGAAAGGAGATTTAAGGATTTGTTGGGGATGGCATAAATACAGCGGAAGACTGGACTCGGGCCAAACATTTGCAAAGTGAACACGATGGGCTCGATTGCCGCAGCTGGGGAATTTTGTGAGGACGAATGACTTGCAGGGAAAAAAAAAAAAAAAAAACCCCAGCAAAATAAATAGCTTACGTGGCAAGTTGAAACTAAGAGAGAAATTGTAAACACACGGACATGTTTGCATAAATAGCGTCATCATGAGTCACCCTAGCGAAATCTTTGTTCATTTATTTTCGTCTGTGAATGAAAGTTTTCCCAAATGGACAATACACTTTTTTTCTGCTAATATGTTGGGTTGTTGGTTTCGGGATATTTTCAATGAAGATTTTGGATCTGAAGGCGAATACAGGGAGTCCTCGGTCTACGGTTGAGATCCGTTCCTACGGTAGCGACTTAACTCGAATTTTGACTCAAGTCGGATTTTGCCATTAAAGTCAGAATTTACATCAAAATAATTTGTATGAAAAAAAACAAATACATTGAAATAAATAAGATGACGTACTTAGCGTTACTGCTGACAGGTGGATGGAGAGGAAGAAGAAGGGGAGGCGGTGCTTAGCTATTGCGAAGGAACCTTGTCCTCAATCCTCTCCATCTCGACAAGTATGAAAGAACCTTGTTTTGTGATCATTGTATCCAACATAGGAACGGAACCCTTCACATGCGCTAAAATTTGGGCTTTTTCTTTAATATTTATCACAACGGTCGACCGACTGAAGCCTTTGTGGTGTTGGTGTTTCTTCTTTCTCCAATCTTTTTGTGATCTTGAGCTTTGTTTCCAAGAGACAGCGTTCTTCTTTGCGGCGATAATGTCTAAAAAGGAGGGCAAAAAATGCGAAGATGCTCCCTGCGCACAAACTCGGACAAGCATTAGCCAGACAAAATGGCGGATGGGGGACTGGCGTTGTGAAGTCGAAATGTCTTAGGTTGAGACCGTCTTAACCTGAGGACTCCCGGTAGTTGCATTTGTGTAACAGTAAAACTAGATTTGTCATACAGGTGGTCCTCGGTTTATGGGGGTCCCCACATCTGAGGTTTCTATCTAATAAGGAACTAAAGTAGCCAGCGCAGTGTCGTAAAAATACATCATCATCGTCGGCTTATTAAGGGTCAGTTAAAGCCGTGCCTACTGCGTATCATACGACTGATTCATATTTTTGGCCTAGAACATATCATCCACATATATATAGATATATATATAATATTTAGGAATTTCCTTCTGCACTTTATTGAAGTTCCTACTGCGCTAGCATAGGCCAGTTTCAGTTCACACGTGCAACCGTTCCCACGCTGACATTCAAGAGTTAACTCTTGATCACGTCAACGGTTGTTGGTCGATATGTGCTCCGCCGTCGACTGGAAACTAGTCTAGGGTGTGCTCTGCCCCTCACCCAAATTCATCCGGGATGGGCTGCAGCTCACCCTGGACCCGAATGAGGACAAGCCCAATAAAAACCATCAAAATCAGAATTGATTATAAATCTCTTAGACCAAGATAATCCATTGATCCCCATGAGCATTAAAGAACAGATTTACAACTTCACTTAGTGTTGAATATGAACCCTTCCTTAAAAGGTTTTTCCTTATAATGCGTAGATTTCGATTTATAATTTATGTAGCATATTAAAAACAAAACAAATACATTCAACAGACAAAAGTGTCTGCAGTCATACCGCTGATGCTGAATTATGCATGTTGTCTTTTCGCCCTTGTGTGCATGTTACTACCTCCAGTAAGTGTGTAGGCAGAGCGGGGCGGAGAGGAGAACTACAGATCCAAGTCTGTACAAGTGGAGAGCCCGAGTGCTCCCTTTACATTGTCAGTTTCTGCGCCGGGCGCCCATGTTCAATGCGGCCATTCATGCTCGTAGCATTTTCTTATTCAGTTCTAGGTCTTTCAGGGATTTGCACCTACATACTGGATAGTACAGTACACGCGTTCACCTCAAAGCCCCAATTATTTTTCTCTTTGGCATATTGCACCTTCTGGAAAGGAGGCAATCTGACAGATGGCTACAGTAAATCTGTTTGCCTTTACTTGAAGCTTTCCAACGATCATGACTGTACATCGAGTGAAGTGTGTCAGAAAGGTTTCAGAACGGTGACATGAAAGGTATTTCAAATCTGAACTACAAACTACAAGTTTTGCCCTTTGAATTAAAATCCTTACATCCTAAGACTGAAAGACTAAGACCAAGACTAAGACTCCAAGGCTTTTCTGGTTTGACTTCATGCACTCTTGGAAGAATTCTTCTGGGATCCTCCGCAACTCCATTGTCATGGTCGTCTTGATGGTCTCCCCGTGCAAAAATAACACTGAGCCTGGTCAGGTGAGCTCCAGTATGAGTTTTCCTTTCAGCAAGGAACTGTCAGATGCTTCAGGGCATTGTGAGCTGCCACTAGTTGTCCTGGATCAAATCTCGCCTCTTCTTGCCCACCGAAGCGAGCGCCGCAGGATCTCTTTGTAGATGTACTGGTTCATCCTCTCGCCCAATTCGAAGGTGAATACTCGTAGTTCTCTCTTTAGTGACTCCAGTCCTTGAATATATTTTCCGACACAGCTCATATAAGATGGCTAGCTTGTTGATAAATGTGTTTTCCTTGGGAAAAAACAGCGAATAATAATGAGTATCATTGTTTACCTGCTCACCTCTTGTTGTAAGAGGACGGTTTGATGACTCTTCATGTAGCGACACTCAAGTAGCTCGTCAACATGACTGTGTGCATTTTTAATCAAGTTCAAACAACATCTGGGGATTCAAATCCCAGGCATCTGTCGGCACTTCAACTCGTCTGCATAGCTTGTCGCGTGATCTTTCTTTTTGGCTTGGTCCTGCACCTTATCACATCCGTCACCTTGCAGCTGGCCTACGGTCAGAAAACCAGATGTGGAAATGTATCAGCGATGGCTTTAATCTTTAAACATTTGCTGTGCTTGATAATGTCTTAGCCCTTCTGACTCCTAACAATCAGTGTCATAATTCACGGCAGGAACAGGAAGTCTGGCTTTAAACTTGTCATTCCGGTACCTCTGTTCTGGGGTGATTTGTGGTGGAGTTTATCCAGAAATCCGGAAGAATCTGGGGACAAATACCCATTCTGTGTTGGCATGAAGGAATTCCACCATGGAAGAAGCAGATAAAAGTGGAACTCTGTACAGGGACATCGCCGTCCTTGAAGGTTCATTGCCGGAGAACAGATGAAAGAAAGACTGGTACAAGTAGAAGTACTGATCGAACTCCTGGAACCTAAAAAGTACAGACTCTATAGAGTTGAAACGAGTGGTTAAAACGTGAAATTGTGACTGTCCTAAATTTGATGGCAGGGGTAGGAAAAAAAGGTTTTGAAAACATAAATTTGACTTTATTTAATCTCCGCAATCCCTAGAGGTTTCCTCCATGGTTTCAGTTGGGTCCTCTGTAATCTGGTTCAAACCTTATAGACACAATCAGTGAAGGCTGCAGAGCGTAACCGGGTGTCACGCGTGCGAGGGGGACGCAATTTGTGAAGCTAATTAGAACGAGCACCTTTTGTCAGAACTACTACCGGCACTCTGGCGTTATTATCACCCTGTTCACGGACTGACGATAAGGATTTCCCCCCCACCCCACCGACTGCCTCTTCCCGCGCTGATAAGCGGTATCAAAATAGCAAATGCTTCGGATTGCAGAAAGACAAGTGCGCGCACACAAAGCCTTTGCACTGTCATGGTTGCCTGGCAACTTAACCGAAGCAAGACCGACAGAAGCGCTGCGAGTTTTGCCGCCGCGTTTTGGGGAACGGCTTCTCGGAGCAAAGTAAGACTGACGCGCTTTGCTTCGGGTACGCCACTTCATTCGCTCGGGATTAAAAGGCCCAATCCATTGTGATCTCCTGCCCCTGGCGTTATTTGACATGCAGTAAGACCAGGATGACGTCTTTTTTTTAAAGGCAATCGAGATGATGAGGGTCTCAGTGGAGCCTTATCGGGATTCCATCATGGAAAAGGGTGATGTGGGAGGGGGGTGGGGGTGAGTAATTGGAATGACACTCACCTGGTTATCTTGGCGTTGGTGTTTTTTTAAAAAAAAAAAAAAAAACAGAAAAGAAACGCTCTGCAGTGCACGTTCTCTTGAATTGATGGTCAAGCTGAGGCAGTTTCTGGCAAAGATACAAGGGCTGCGCGTTATTAAATCAAAAGTCTGTTATCAGAAAAAGCACACATGGAATTATAGTTCACTTCCAGTGCTGCGTCAGGCGCATTGATTGTGTTTCGCTGCTCCGCTCGACCGACCGTGTTGTTAATGCAAAATTCAGCCTTGAAAATTTCTCGGCGTTTTCGTGCAGTTTATATATACAGTGGAGAAAATAAGTATTTGAACACCCTGCTATATTGCAAGTTCTCCCGCTTGGAAATCTTGGCGGCGACTGAAATTTTCGTCGTAGGTGCACGTCCACTGTGAGAGAGAGAATGGAAAAGGAAAACTCCAGAAATCTTCCTCCAAACATGGTTAGTGGAATTATGACCAAAAAATTCAATTTTGGTCTCATCTGACCACAAAACTTTCTCCTATGACTCCTCTGTATCATCTAAATGGTCACTGGCAAACTTAAGACGGGCCTTGACATGTGCTGGAACCTCCCTCCAAAGATTTTCTATTGGGTTTCGGTCTGGAGACTGCCTAGGCCACGCCAGAACCTTGATATGCTTCTTACGGAGCCACTCCTCGGTTTTCCTGGCTGTGTGCTTTGGGCCATTGTCATGTTGAAAGACCCAACCCACGACCCATCTTCAATGCTCTGACTGAGGGAAAGAGGTTCTTCCCCAAAATCTCACCCTCTCCTTAATACAGTGCAGTCGGCCTGTCCAGTGTGCAGAAAAACACCCCCGAAGCATGATGCTTGGGATGGAACTCATTGTTCGTCTTCCTCCAAACACAGTTGGTGGAATTATTTTCATTTTGGTCTCATCTGACCACAAAAGTTTCTCCCATGACTCCTCTGTATCATCCAAATTGGCAAACTTAAGACGGGCCTTGGCATGTGCTGGTTTAATCAGGGGAACCTAGCGTGCCACGCATGATTTCAAACCATGACGTTTTAGTGTATTACCAACAGACCAACCTTGGAAACGGTGGTCCCAGCTCTTTTCAGGTCATTGACCAAGTCCTGTCGTGTAGTCCTGGGCTGATTCCTCACCTTTCTAAGGATCATCGAGACCCCACGAGGTGATATCTTGCTTGGGGCTCCACTCCGATTGAGATTGACCGTCAAGTTTTTCTAATGACGCCTCCCAACAGTGGACCTATTTTCACCAAGCTGCTCTGCAATTTCTCCGTCGCCCTTTCCAGCCGTGTGGAGTTGTACAATTTTGTCTCCGGTGTCTTTGGTCTTGGCCATGTCGCCAGTTTGAGTCTTACTGATTGTACGGGGTGGACAGATGTCTTTATGCAGCTAATGACCTCACACAGGTCCATCTGATTCAGGATAATACAGGAGTGGAGGTGGACCTTTAAAAGCGGACTAACAGGTGTTCAAATACTTCTTTGCAGCTGTGTCACACAAATAAATCGTTAAAAAAAAATCATACATTGTGATTTGTGGATTTTTCCAAATTTGAGACTCCTCCATGATTTTTAAGTGGGAGAACTTGCAATACAGCAGGGTGTTCAAATACTTATTTTCTTCACTGTATGTATGTATATATATAGCCCTATCACAATCTTTTTACAATCACTTCTCCTATTGATGGTTGGTCAAATAATTGAATAATAACCACCACTGTTATTATTATTATTTTACTACCAACATGTACTTAATTCTCATCTATCTTGAATCATAAACTGGTGGTACTGAGTCGATGGTATACATTTGACATACCGAATTTGAGGCTTGAGATTTGAGAGTTAAATGGTTAGCAATTGTGATTAGCATTAGCATGCTAGTGATTACCATTTTAGGTAACAAAAAAAATAAGTTTAATACAATTTAGGTCCCTAATAAATTGTTATATGTACATTACACATCTAAAAGTGCCCTAAAAATCTCTTATAGAGAGTTTGTTTGGATTGGATCATTTCTGGCAAGCCCACATGATGATCATTGGAGGAACACTAATATGGAGCAGAAATTAATTTTAAAAGTGCTTCAAAGAAAGAAAGAGAGGAGAAAGAAAGGAATAAATAAATTAGTATGATAGTGACATTAAGTACCTTTCCAGCAACCGTGTTTCAGCGTAGCCATTCTCATTATTTTCCAGTTTAAATGCAAGATTCCCCATCCTAATCAGTTCCGTTGCTTCGGTGATTTGGCCTTAATGGGTTAGTGTACTTTCTTACGATCATCCAGAGCATCTACTTAACACGTTTCACTGTCTTCCAGCCCGTTCTACGTGCCGTAATTCCCGGCCGACAGAGCGCGCCTCGTCATAAGCCTCACCCAGTACATTTGTAAAGGAAATACTATTTGGTACATACGTACGCCGCAGCTGTGTGAAAGCCGTAAGTGCCCACATTGAAACCCACGTTGAATCACGAGATATTTACAAAGAAAGACGGTTCACAGAGAGTTTAACGCTAGCGCCGCTGGGCTAATGCTAACGTTAACGCAGGGGTTACCAACGCGGTGCCCGCAGGCGAATGCTAGCCCACAAGGACCATTATAAGGCGCCAGCGAGGTATGTTCTAAAAATACCATAGGCCACAAATTGTTACCATTATTTGTGCTCTAAATTCTGAATCTGACTTGCTTACGTGAATTAAAATTTGAAAAAGTCATTTACTACAATAAATTAAAACAAAAATATTTTATCTATGTGTAATAAACTGAGTCTGAAATTTGCTGCAAACAGGTCACGTCGGCCTTCGTACGATTGGTGCTCACGAAGTAGCCCTCAGCCTCAAAAAGGTTGCTGAGCCCTGTGCTAATGCTAGCGCCACGCTAGTGGTAATGCTAATGTTAGCACCGTGCTAACAGGGCCTGTTAAAAAGAAACATGCTGGTAAAAAACACTGACACACGGCAGTAAAACGCTAGCGCAGCCCTAACAGGACCGGACCGGTAAAAGTCACTTCCTCGGCACATGTATTCCACCGGTCTCACTCGTACCTTTTCCACTCGAGTGCCCCCTTGTGGCCGTTAGAAAAACGGCACAAATTAGCAGCATCGCTGCATAAACCGCAGGGTTGAAAGCGTGTGAAAAATGTCACGGCTTATAGCCCGGAAATTACAATAATACGATCTGTTTGGTGTACGTTAAACCGCAATGAACGAAATAAGGGAAATGCAGCCGAGCCATTTTTAAAAAAATAGAATCAATTCCTGATCACTCAGCTACGTTTTCCTCAGGAGGACCGTGAATTGCTGTATTGGATATATTTACTGTTTGTTGTGCTGCAAATCGAGCATAACTTTCCCCTTTTGATTATTTTTGAATCGATGTCGGCGGTTTAAAGGCTGTCCACTTCACTCCTCCCGAGTGACACATTATCTTCCTTTGAGACGTCATTAAAAGAGTAGTCAAACCCCAGCGACGTCTTCAACTCTTCAACGTTGTCAACTTTTTTTCTTTTTAAAAGATTCACTTTTGTCAGCTCCCCTTTCAAGGTTGCGATACACTCGAGGATTTCTCCGCTTTTGCCTGACATGTCGCCGTAATGCGACCCTGGCTGTTTTTATTTCGGTTAAAAAAAAAAAAAAAAGTCGGGCCGTTGAAAAAGAAGATGAAATTATAAACACCTCAAAATTCCAGTCAGCGAAAATAGAAAATCCATGGCAGGCTTCTGCTTGAAAGCAAAAAAGAAAGGAAAAAAAAAAAAAGGCAGGAAAAGTACACTAAAATATCAGAACTTTATTTAGGGTTAATCAGAAACACTTTAAAAAGTGGCAGTTGTGTGCTGACCTATATTTACAAAGCATTTCAATGTGATTGGTTATTGTTCGTTTTGAAAAGTATTTTTCAAAATTATGATTAAAAATATTTGCATTTGTGCACTTTTTTTGGGGGGTGAATCTGCTGTTGGTGTTAGCTGCTAGCAAACTAGCAAAAATGTTGCGGCAAGAAGGCGCTAATTAGCTAGCTCAGAGAACTAGCCTCAGTGCTCTAGAATCGTGGTCTAGATTTTCTTTTTGTTTAATATTTGGTGTATACACCTGCAGGCAAATGATTCAATTCTCATCGTGTGGGATAAAATTGGATGTCAACAACAAGTTTTTTTGTTTTTTTTTCCCCCATTTTGGCCTGCCATGTTCTTGTCACTTTACACCCACGCACTCTCGCAGGTACTTTATTTTTTATTTCCAACTTCTCAAACTCGGTGAGACGGACACATTTCCCTCCATTTTACTCCGCTTCACTTATTTATTATTTTTTTTATTACCTGCATTGACCTCAATCTGTCCTCTTGTCACTCGCGTCTTCCGCTCACTCCTCGCCTCGTGTTTTTTTTTTCTTCTTTCCTTTTCCTCACCGTCCTCCGTCCGACCATCTCGGCTCATTTCCATTCGACTATTCTCCGTCTTTGTTTGTCCCCCATTTTCTCCCGACAGATAAAAAGGCCGAGGTGGCCTTTGTGTCAGGCGGGGTTCCCATTTATAGCTCCGGAGAGGCCGATGAATGCGCCTCCGTGAAAGACGTAATTAGTAATGATCCCCGAGCCCTGCTACCCTTTGAGAGTTCAGCAACTTGAGGGATGATAAAGCCTGGATGTGCTTTGCTTTTGCGTTTTTTCGTATGCTTGAAAGGGGACGAGATGCATTTTTTTAAATTCACGATTTAAAATAGATCCCTGATGTAAACAAAGGAAAAATGAATCAACGCAGCTGGCACAGTTCTGAGGACCCGGCTTCAATCCCCGGCCCTCCCTAATGCTAATGCTAGCGCCGCTGTGCGGGCTAACGCTAGTGCCGCCGTGCTAATGCTAACACTAGCACTGCAGGGTTAACGCTAGTGCCGTCCCGCTAACAGAGATACCATATGATTATTATGGTATTATCCATTATATTATATGTCTACTATAATATATTATATTATCTATTTTTGAAAATGAGTCTCCCAGTAAGCTGTTATGAATTTTGCCATTTTTTTAAAAATGTAACAGTGAAGCAAATTTAATGAATTAATTGGGCTCTCATTAACACGGCGACTGGTCGGCGACCCCCGCTCGAAAATGTCATAGCTTTCCCAGTCAAGCTCCCAAGTCATGGGTGGAGAAACACAGAGTTGGAGCAATGTAAATATGTTTAATTGTAATTTAAAAAAAAAAAACAAACATAAAAACTTACTGGTAAAAATCACTCAGACGCGGCAGTAACACGCTAGCGCAGCGCTAACAGGGCCGGACCATGAGCGCTCCCGCTGCTGCAAAGTCCCTTTGTGAGTAATGCACATGCGCGTATATTAATGCGCATGCGTGTATATTTTGTACATTTACGGCCATTCTGAAAAATCCCCATCCATGCTTCAAGATGTGCCATCCGACAACTTGTCGGCGAGTGTTCATGTTCGCTATAAATGTCTCAGAAAGACGAACGTAGCCAACATAGACATATATGTGTAGATCTTTTTTTAACACTTTTGCTTTAAGGTTAGGTTAGAATTAGGGTTAAATTGTTACATATTTTAGTTCCCCTGTTAGTAACGCATGCGCATTCATCACAAGGAGACTTTTCAGCACGAGGGGAGCGCTCAGACCGTCACACCTGTAAAAGTCACTTCCTCGGCACATATATTCCAATGGTCTCACTCTTACCTTTGCCCTCTTTTGCTCCTTTGCGGCCGTTAGAAAAAAACCCGCACAAATTAGCCGCATCACCGCAAAAAACGCGGGGTTGAAAGCGTGTGGAAAAAAGTTGCGGATTATAGGCCGGAAATTACGGTACATGGTGTTTTGGTGTTTTTGTCTCGTGTAAATGAGCCACTACTCAGCCCGCCCCCATGTACTCCTGCGCCAATGGGAAATTTGTGCTTTCATTACTACGCCCCCCCCACCCCCCCGCTCGAAAATGGCAGATCTTTCCCAGCCGAGCTCCCGAGTCAAAAGAGAAACACAACGTTGGGGCAATGTTATGTAAATTAGCTTCACCGTTACATTTAAAAAAACAAACAAAAAAAACCAGCAAAATTCATAACAGCTTGCTGACAGACTCATTTTCAAAACTAGGCAGCTAACGGAAGATTTGCCCGGTTGTCTCATTTCTCATTTTATGGGCGAGCAAGCAGTCCAGAGACCAAATTATTTGTAAACAAGTAATTAAAAACTCAATTCCTCACAATATGTCCACTTTAGATAATGGACTGTCCCGTCGGCCGATCCCTGCCTTTGTGTCCAAAGATTAAACAAATGCACAATTTCACGCTTCTCTGGCTGCAAAACATAAAGAACACCCCCCCACTCCCTACACACACACACAAAAAAAATACAAAATAAAATAAAAAAACTGTTTTGTGTCTCCTGCACACAGTTGAAAGATGCCGGCAAAGGCTTCACCCGAGAGCGACTTTCCCATCCGGCGACGTCAACGGAATCAAGAGTGACATTGAGCTACTGTAAAGCTTTCTTTTCGTTTTCTTTTCCTTTCACACTTCTCGTTGAGTTCAGTCGACGCGTCTCCGTTTGATCTCTTTTTGAACTTTGATTACCTTCGCCTCGCATCTTTAAACTCCACCGTACCGCGGTATATATGTCCCTTTTTTTTTCGAGTCTGGAGGCGGATAAGCCTCCGTGTTTATTCTTCAGAAGATTAACTCGTAACATTCTTTAGTAAAACCCAAGTTTTAGCGTTCGCATGCTATTCTTCGGGATACGGTCGTGAAAATCTGCAAGTGATTGAGGCCGGAGGTAAAAATGATCACAATTGCCTAAAGACGCCACAAGATGGCACCAATGCAATACTTTCGTATTAGACATGGCTTAGGCTTGAGCATAAAAATGGTATATTTTGACTTGGGGATGCTCGTGGAAAAGTACAGAGAATTTTAGAAGGAGCTACATTGTATCTTTGTAGACCTAGAGAAAACCAATGACAGAGTACCAAGAGAGGAACTGTAGTACTGTGGTACCGCAAGTCTAGTGTGGCGGAGAAATATGTTAGAATAGAACAGGACATGTATGAGGGAATGCAGAACAGCGGTGAGATGTGCTGTTGGTGTGTCAGAAGAATTTAAGGTGGAGGTGGGAGTGCATCAGGGTTCCGCGCTGAGCCCCTTTCTGTTTGACGTAGTAATGGATAGGCTGACAGACGAGGTTGGACTGGTTTCCCCTTGGACCATGATGTTCGCAGATGATGTTGTGATCTGCGGTGAAAGCAGGGAACAGGCGGGGGAACAGTTAGAAAGATGGAAAGGAGAGGAATGAAGATTAGCCGAAGTAAAACAGAATATATGTGCGTGAATGAGAGGAGCGGAGGAGCAAGAATTAAGCTCCAGGGAGAAGAGATGGCGAGGGTGGATGACTTCAAATACTTGGGGTCAACAATACAGAGCAATGGTGATTGTGGTAAGGAAGTGAAGAAACGGGTCGAAGCGGGGTGGAACAGTTGGTGGAAGGTGTCTGGTGTTCTATGTGACAGAAGAGTCTCCGCTAGGATGGAGGGGAAAGTTTATAAAACAGTGGTGAGGCCGGCCATGATGCACGGATTAGAGACGGTGGCACTGAAGAGACGACAAGAAGCAAAACTGGGAGGTGGCAGAAATGAAGATGCTGAGATTCTCGCTTGGAGTGAACAGGTTGGATAGGATTAGAAATGAGCTCATTAGAGGCGCAGCCAAAGTTGGATGTTTTTGGAGACAAGGTTCGAGAGAGCAGACGTCAACGCTTTGGACATGTCCAGAGGCGAGAGAGTGAGTATATTGGTAGAAAGGTGCTGAGGATGGAACTAGAACGAGAGGAAGACCAAAGAAAAGGTGGATGGATGTGGTGAGGGAGGACATGAGGACAGAGCGGGTGTTAGAGAGGAAGATGCACGAGATAGGCTGAGATGGAAAAAGATGACACGCTGTAGCGACCCCTAGTGGGACAAGCCGAAAGAAAAAGAAGATGAAAACGGTAAATTTGTAGGTTTTTGGGGTGAATAATGGAGAATGCATTTAGGTGAATTTGTGAGTAGTGGGGCGCCACGGTGGTTCAGCTGGAAAGCGCTTGCCTCACAGTTCTGAGGTCCCGGGTTCAATCCTGGACCCGCCTGTGTGGAGTCTGCAAGTTCTCCCCTCCCGTGCCCGTCTAGGTTTCCTCCAGGCACCCCGGTTTCCTTCCGCAAGCCAAAAACATGCAACATTAATTGGACATTCTAAATTGCCCCGAGGTGTGATTGTGAGTGCGGCTGATTATCTCGATGTGTTCTGCAATTGGCTGGAAACCAGTTCAGGGTGTACCCCGCTTCCTGCCCGTTGACAGCTGGAATAGGACCCTTGTGAGCATAAGCGGCAAAAGAAAATGGACGGATTGTGAGTAGTGGATCGGCAGCACGCTTGGGAATACTGGACTGCATTTCTTCAAATAATAAAGTCAAAATGAATATTTGACTCCCGACACTCGTGACAGTCAAAAACGCAGTCCGTCCCTTTTCAGACGGTTTCACCTGTTTTGCATCATTCTTTTGGGACCAGGGGATTTCTGAAGCGGCACAAATTCCGACGCGTGAGGCGGAACCGTCGCGCTGTAGTACGTGACAGTACCTTGAGAGATCATCGGGTGGGCCGTGGGAAATGATCCAAGTCCGCTTAACTGGTGGGGAAATGATTGACTCTGAATAGTTTCTCTTTGTTCATCTACTCTGCAGGGTCACTATACAATATTTTTTGTCGTGTCTGCCGGGTTAATCTTAGGCGACCTGGTACCGAATGATCTGCGGGCTAGTACCAATCCGCAGTCCAGTGGTTGCGGAAGCGTTGTCCAGGTCACCTCCATGTTCCGTCTGAATGAGTGTAGCCGTGCAACTCGTCTATCCGTTAACTTCCCTCGGCGGATCTCGTATGTTGGCTGATTGATCGCCCGAGCAGGAGCGCAAGCGCGAAACCCCCGTCATATCCACGAAGCGTAATTAGCGGTTAAGAGACGGCGCCACGCGCACGTACCGTTTCCTTCGCGCTGACCGGGCTCAATTAGACAATACCAGAACGCAGATGAAAGGCGCGTCTAGCGTGCTGCCGTCGTGGGCCTCTTTCATTTCCGCAGCCTGCTTTCAATCGAGGGGGTAAGCAGGCTGCATCGGCCCGCATGCGAGGCTCAACAGTGACGGTGAAAGCCCATTTTCCAGGTTAGCGTCAATCCCGGCTTCTTATGAGTATCATGAGAAGGGAACGCTGAATGTTGTTTTTATCTAATTCGGGTATTTAGATCGAGGCCATCGACTTTTGTGGCTCATCCAGAAATTGAGTGGAGTAAGGGTGTGCATACTAATGAAACCAAAGGATGACGCTTTTAAAGTTAGGAATGCATCATTAGGTCTTGGACTGAAATTTCAGGATGAGCCTAAAATTCCCTTTAGAGGGGAACATTGTTTCACCTGTGAAGTTTGGAATGTTCCAGTCCTCTTTGCGGAATTCGCTGTTCTCTAACAAGGAACTGATCTGCAAAATGTACGTACAATAGAACTCTCGTTTCCTGGTCGCAAAGTTCATTTCAGTGGAGGTTGACGTGAACGCGTCACCCAACGCGGTTGACTTGTCAACCATCTCATCATTGCGGCGTTGCTAAAATCAAACCAATCTAGAGCGAAGAAAATAAGTATTTGAACACCCTGCTATAATGCAAGTTCTCCCACTCAGAAATCGTGGAGGGGTCTGAAATTTTCATCGTAGGTGCATGTCCACTGTGAGAGAGATCATCTAGAAAGAAAAATCCAGAAATCACAATGTATGATTTCTTAAAATGATTTATTTGTGTGATAGTCCTGCAAATAAGTATGTGGACAACTGAGAAAACCAATGTTAATATTTGGGACAGTAGTCTTTGTTTGCAATTACAGAGGTCGAATGTTTCCTGTAGTTTTTCACCAGGTTTGCACACACTGCAGGAGGGATTTTGGCCCACTCCTCCAACACAGATCTGCTCTAGATCAGACTGGTTTCTGGGCCGTCGCTGAGAAACACGGAGTTTCAGATCCCTCCAAAGATTTTCTATTGGGTTTAGTTCTGGAGACTAGGCTAGGCCACGCCAGAACCTTGATATGCTTCTTACGGAGACACTCCTGGTTTTCCTCGCTGTGTACTTCGGGTAATGGTCATGTTGAAAGACCCAGCCCGCGACCCATCTTCAATGCGCTGACTGAGGGAAAGAGGTTGTTCCCCAAAATCCACGGTCATCCTCTCTTTAATACACTGGAGTCGTCCAGTCCCATGTGCAGAAAAACACCCCCAAAGCGTGATGCTACCACCCCCATGCTTCACAGTTGGGATGGTGTTCTTGGGACGGAACCCATCATTCGTCTTCCTCCACACAGGGTTAGTGGAATTATGACCAAAAAGTTCAATTTTGGTTTCATCTGACCACAAAACTTTCTCCCATGACTCGTCTGTATCATCCAAATTGGCAAACTTGAGACGGGTCTTGACATGTGCTGGTTTTAAGCAAAGGAACCTTCCGTGCCATGCATGATTTCAAACCGTGACGTCTTCGTGTATTTCCAACAGTCACCTTGGAAACGGTGGTCCCAGCTCTTTTCAGGTCATTGACCAAATCCTGTCATGTAGTCCTGGTCTGACTCCTCACCTTTCCTAATGATCATTGTGACCCTATGTGTGGGTGTTCAAATACTTATTTTCTTCACTCTAACAGCACCCTCATACTTTTGCACAATTCGCGCTGGAACAGGGGGAAAAAAACCAAACGATTGGAGATAAAACTTTTGTGAGTTACTTGCGCGGTCACGGAAGAATGAAACTCATGTCTCAAGGCGCCACCGTATTTGATATTTTCTTCTTCTCTCTCGATGGCTGCATCCTCTTTGGGCTTATTAATTCTGTCCACATACACACAGCGAACCGGCAGTATTGCTGTTACTTCATTAATACCACAGAGTTGACAAAAAACAGGTTTGGTCTCACTTTGGTTTGGTTTCAGTTTCAGGAACCCATAACTCGATGACGATTGCACTTTTTTGATCAGAAGGAATTATACATCTTCAAATTCTGTCGCAGGATTGTGTTGCCACGACAACCACTGCACAGCTCCATTTATCAGTTGACTAATTTGTGCGACTCGTGGGCATGGCCTGTACGCTGCCGTGGGCGGCGCTTCCTGTGCGGGGGCGTGGCCAGGCCACCGCTCTGGGCGGTGCCACCTCTGACAGCTGTCACAGCTGTGTTGCATTCGGGACTGAGTCTTAGTCTGCCTCATACTCATTGGACCTCATTTCATGTTTTTGGACCTTGCCTCTAGCGAGGCTGGAGTTTTTGTGCCTCTGCCTTTTTGGGCTGCTTAGCTGTGTACGCCCTCTTCCTGAGATGAAACCATTCTTAAGATCATGCCCTCGCCTCGGAGTCCTGCATTTGGGTCTAACAATCTTTCTGTTTTTAGCAAGTGCATACTTGAGCAAGACTTTTTCACCTTTGTAGCCTGCAGGAATAGTATGGATTTGTTTGACTGATATAGTTATTTAAAAAATATATATGTTGACATTGGGCAGCACGGTGGGGCAGCTGGTAAAGCGTTGGCCTCACAGTTCTGAGGTCCCGGGTTCGATCCCAGACCCGCCTGTGTGGAGTTTGCATGTTCTCCCCGTACCTGCGTGGGTTTTGTTTCCTCCCACATCCCCAAAACATGCAACATCAATTCAACATCAACTCTAAATTGCCCCTAGGTGTGATTCTGAGTGCGGCTGTTTGTCTCCATGTGCTCTGCGATTGGCTGGCGACCCGTTCAGGGTGTACCCCGCCTCATGCCTGTTGACAGCTGGGATAGGCTCCAGCACTCCACATGACCCTCGTGAGGATAAGCGGCAAAGAAAATGAATGGATGTGAATGTTCTGCACTCCTGTTTCCATGCCAGTAGCAAAAGTCTGCATAGTTATAGCTCAATTTAGTAGTTCTCTCAATTCTACCTCAACTGCAGTAGTTGCCCATATTCCTAACAATTCATCCATCCATCCATTTTCTTAACCGCTTATCCTCACAAGGGTCGCAGGAGTGCTGGAGCCTATCCCACCTGTCATCGGGCAGGAGGCGGGGTACACCCTGAACTGGTTCCCAGGCAATTGCAGTGCACATTGAGACAGACAACTGTCACACTCACAACCATTCACACCTCGGGGCAATTTAGAGCACAGGTGTCAAACTCAGGGCCCGGGGGCCAGATCCGGCCCGCCACATGATTTTAGTGTCAATTTCCACGATTCTTCTAAAAATCAGTACCAACATTTCAAATTGTCATTTATCTTAAACGATAAAGTTGAGATATTCCGAGCATTTTTGCTCCCGAACATGAATCGTTGAAAAACGCATTACCCTTGATTTCTGATTCCAAAACTAGTTCATAAATTGATGATGTATATATGACGAGACGATTAAATAGTTATCGTTTCACAGGAAGGGAAACCGGAACTACAATGTGGCCCGTGAGAAAAATGAGCTTATTTAGAGTGTCCAAATTGTTGTTGCATGTTTTTGGGATGCGGGACGAAACCGGAGTGCCCACGCGGGCACGGCGGAGAACATGCAAAGTCCACGCAGGCGGGGGCCGGGATTGAACCCCGGGTCCTCACAACTGTGCAGCCAACGCTTTACAGCTACTCCACCGTGCCGCCCCTAACAATTCATCCATTTTTTATTACAGCATATGTGTTAGTAGCGCGTGTAAAAAAAAAAATTTTTGTCAGTGACCCCTTAAGCAAATAAAACCGACTTTTTCTTACTCGCTACTTTAAATCGGTATTTTTCCTACAGCCATGTTTCCCCGATGTTTAAAAATGTCATCATGCATCGTAAAGGCAAAAACAAATCAATCTTTTTATTTGCGGCTTTAAAATGGAACACCGTTTTTTTTTTTTTTTTTTTTGTGCTCTTTTGAAAAGCGCTTTACTTTTCATGCTTATGAATAAACAGCAATTTCTATGATCTTTCATCTATCAAAGACACCAGATGGTGATTTTTCTGAAGCCCTTTGAGACTCCGCCGAATAGACGCCGTGTCCGACCAAAAGAGACGGCGACGCTCGCCTGCCGGCTCGTTCCGTCAAACCTTTCCGAAGTGTCACAAAGGAGGCGATTTAAGGTGCTTCTCGGAGGTCACTAAGTTGAGGCGCATTGTGGCGCCCGCGTCCGTTAAGTCACCGGCGCCGGCCTGTTGATCACCAACCGGGACCGAAAAAAAACATTGTGTGTGATATCCTTTCGGTTCCTCTGTGACTCCCCTCGATCGGGTGACCCGAGCGGCGACGGCAGGATGACGCTCCGGCGTGTACGCTTCGTTATCCTCCGTGGGATTTCGATTCCCCGGCATCCTGTTATTTTGAAGTCCACGCGACCCTCCCTGTGGGGAGGCAAGGGGGGTTATTGGGGCGGCACCAGAGGATGGGGGGGAAGAAAATTCTTGCGCGTGACCCGCCAGTGTTACGGCCCCGGTGTGAACGACTCTTTGTGAATTCAATGTGATTTTTCTCACAGATTATTTTACTGGTTGATCCTTTAGGGAACTAAAGGGACATCTGACTTTACAAATATTATACAAAAATATATTTGACCCGTTGGACTATAAAGTAACAAAACCTTAAATATGTTGACAACAAATATTTTTAAAAATGTAATGCACTACAAAAAAAATAAATACAAAGTGCCTTTAATATAAAATATTATTGTATAAATACAGCTGGTAAAACGTTGGCATCAGTGATTCTGAGGACCCGGGTTCGATCCCGGCCCTGCCTATGTGGAGTTGGAATATTCTCACCGTGCCTGCGTGGGTTTTCTCCGGGTGGGTACTCCGATTTCCTCCCACATCCCAAAAACATGCAACATTAATTGGACACTCTAAATTTACCCTAGGTGTGATTCTGAGTACAATCCTCGTGAGGATAAGTAGCAAAGAAAATGGATGGATGGATATTTGACACATCGGAATATAAAGTAATAAAACCTTAAATATGTTGACAATTTTTTTTTTTTTTAAATGTAATGCACTAAAAAAAATAAATAAAAAGTGCCTTCGATATAAAATATTCTCGTGTATAAATACAGCTGGTAAAACGTTGGCCTCACAGTTCTGAGGACCCGGGTTCGATCCCGGCCCTGCCGATGTGGAGTTTGCATGTTCTCACCGTGCCTGCGTGGCTTTTGTCCGGGCACTCCGGTTTCCTCCCACATCCCAAAAAGATACAACATTAATTGGACACTCTAGATTGCCCCTAGGTGTGATTGTAAGTGCGATCCTCGTGTGGATAAGTGGCGAAGAATATGGATGGATGGATGGATGGATGGATGGATGGATGGATGGACGGATGGATGGACATTTGACCCGTTGGAGTATAAAGTAATAAAACCTTAAATGTGTTGTTGACGAAAAATATTTAAAAAAAATGTAATGCACTAAAAAATAAATAAAAAGTGCCTTTAATATAAAATATTCTTCTGTATAAATAAAAGTAGAATTACTAAAAAAACTAAGTAATAAATTATACCAAATTTTACAAGTGCTTTTAAAAACTTGCCCATTTTCTATTATCTTGCAGAAAATCTCCCCAAATTCCAAATGAAAAAAAGAAGACTAACTATTTCTGATGTATAAATATTATAATAATTACTAATAAATTGTTAATAATTTATATATATTTTTTATAATACAAAATATAATTGTATTTCATGATAATGCAACACAAAAAATATAATGTCTCTGATGTAAAAAAAATACATACATTTCAAGTCTAATAAGTTATTTAATTACAACTTGTATAAAACAACAGAACTACAATTGTAAAAAAAAAAAAAAAACAAACCACCTGGACACATACAGTCTAAAGTATTGCACTCCGAAGGAGCGAGCAGTACTCGCTCATGTTGCTTATAAAGCGAGATATTTTTAGCACCAGTGTGAGATAAACTCCAACCCAAAAGACGGCGGCTCACTGGAAGGCCTCCAGAATCCCGTGTGATCCTCAGACAGGAGTGGGGGTGGGGGGGTGGGGGGGGGATTGTTCCAGAGGTGTGTCCCGATGTCCCGCTGTGTGGAGCCCCCACGCTGCGTGCATTCAAATGATCCCCTAAAGGCAAAGCTTCACGTCCTGGTCGGGATGGAAAAATGCCATGCTGAGACACATCCATTTTTTTTTGGGGGGGGGGGGGGTGCTGGCCAGTGTGTGGTCGTTTATTTGCCCGCGGTGCTATTAGCATAAGATGCGTAGAACTCTCGACGACGAGAGGTGAGCTGGAGGATCCTGCACCTTTTAACGGTGTCATAAAGCAGGCCTTATTAGTTGCACACAAAAAAAAAGGAAAAAGAAAAAGAAACAAAAAAGAGCAGCATTCATCAATATCAATGCAGCCGTGCACTGAAAGTATTCCAGCTAGGTCCAAAATTGGCACCGCTTCTGACTTCAATAATTAATTACATGCTTCTTCTGCACAGGAAATTAATAGTTAGCGACGTGCACGGACGGGCGTTTGTCCTCACGTTTTTGCGTTGTTGCTTGCTTGAGTCTTGTGTCCTTTTCGAAAGGTCGCTGATTATCTGAAGGTGGCCGGGGATCCGTTCTCGTTCGAGCAAACGGTGACAAATGTTTTGCGTTCACGTCGCATCAACATCCTTCTCAAATGTACCTTTCAACCCTGCGGTATATGCGGCGAATTTGTGCATTTTTTTTCTAACGGCCGCAAGGAGGCACACGAGCGGGAAAAGTTAAGAGTGAGACCGGTGGAATATATGTGCTGAGGAAGTGACTTTTACCGGTCCGGCCCTGTTAGCGCTGCGCTAGCCTGTTACTGCCATGTTTGAGTGATTTTTACTGGTATGTTTTTTTTTAACCGGCCCTGTTAGCGCGGTGTTAGTGTTAGCGGTAATGCGGCACTAGCGTTAGCGTGGGTCTAGTGTTAGCATTAGGGCAGTGCTAGTGTTAGCGTGGTGCTAGCGTTAGCGCTAGCGTTAGTGTCAGCACTAGCGCGGCGCTAGCGTTTACTGGTATGTTTTTTTTTTTTTTTAACCGGCCCTGTTAGCGCGGTGCTTGTGTTAGTGTTAGCGGTAATGCGGCAGTAGCGTTAGCATGGGGCTAGCTTTAGCACTAGGGCAGTCCTAGCATTAGCGCGGTGCTGGCGCTAGCGTTAAACTCTCTGTTTACCGTCTTTCTTTGTAAATATCTTATGTTTCAACATGGGCACTTGCGGCTTTTACACAGCTGCGGCGTAAGTCTGTACCAAGCGGTATTTCCTTTACAAATGTACTGGGTGAGGCTCATAACCCGCTACACCCTGGAGGCCGGGAATCACGGTCAGTACTTTGTCATTTCAGGCGTTGCCGTCAACTGTTTGACTTCAGTCGCATTTGTCGCATTTCTCAGAAACATGATTAGTGTTAGCGAATGTCGGTTGTTAGCAAAGGGTATTTGTGTTTTGTGTATTCAGTACGTACGAGGAAGTGGGCGAAGTGCTTACTCCAGGAATGAAAATGCTTTTACAGTTTTGTCTTCATAGGGCACGCTCTTAACTTGAAGCAGCTTCAGTCTGGGTTCTGCTGTCGTCCTGTTGTCATGGAAATGAAAGCCAGACTTGCCATTGGCCCAGCAGTAAAATGAGATGCGGTGGATGTGCAAAACCCTTTAAAATGGACCACTTTTGGAACAACAATAAATAGAGCTTAAATTGTGAAAAAAAATATTTCTTATTAAGGGGGGGGGGGTACAAAAGCAGCACCTTTGTATCTTTCAAATTATGCCAATTATTTCTTCCTGGGAGCGTGAGGAGATGTCACAATGGTCTGTTGAAAGTAGAGATGAAGCATTTTTAAGTTTTACTTCCACTCCATCAAAGCATCGAGCGGGCTGCACATCAGTCGGAAGATTTAACACAAAACCCGAGCATGCAGCTTCCACGTTATTAAATCGAAGAGAATCGCGACTAATTGCTTGGCACGCTTTGACTCGACCCCTCGTCGAAATAATAATAAAAAGAAAAACGACCCCATTCGATGGCCGGCGTTTCAAAGTACTCAAACGGAACGAGACGGCGTTGACACCCCCGCCCGGACCTCGTCCTGCCCCCGGCTAGCCGAGCGCATTAGTGCCGCTAAGCGAGTGCGTTGAAATGCCGGGGCCCGCTAGTAAAGCCAACGGGCTGGGAAGCCACGACTCGGTTCACTTTCTTGTATCCCCCGCGCACTTTCCCTTCCGGACTAATCTCACTGCTCAAACTCCCAAATCTCGGGAAGGATATCAATCATTTTTCCTCCGAGACAAACACAACAAAGTTCTCACGCCATCCATCATTTCGCTCGACAGGCCCGACTCTCACGGTTGACTGACGAACAATTGAAACGTTTGGACCGTTTTTGCCCTCTGCTGTGTTACGAGAGGATGTGCTCTTTTATTTTTTCCTGGGGGAAAAAACTCAAAATGCGATGCGAAAAAAATGTTTTCGATTCGGTTTTGATCTCGATCTAGATCCCCCCCCCCTTTTTTTTTTTTCTTCGTAACAAGAACATACTGTTACTCAAAGATTTAAGAACGGCTATGGCTATAACTTGGCGCATTGAATTCTGAATGAATGAAAGAGAATTTCGTTCACTTGCGATCAACGATCTTCAACCTTGATCCCGTAATAATGTAACCGCGGATTTTAATTCATTTTGATTTGGTGAACTTTCGATCCTGATCTGCATCAGTTTCCAAAATCAGATCCACATTCTTAATTTCTGCGAAGTCAAAAAAGGAAAATTGAAATTAGATTCAATTAGTTCCCACATGACCGGGACAATAATCCTGACCTGGGTCAACATCCAAATTTACGTACCAAATATTTTACTCGCCGCTCGCGTCAAGTCTTTCCACACAAGGACATCCAGTTCAATAATTCACGGCGGGTGTTAATGCCGCATTTAGTAGTTTATTCCGCTCAAATGAAAACAATTAATGTTTTATCTCAAATGCAGCAGGAAGCTAATTATGTTGCACCGGTTATTCTCATAAACAAATGAAAGACTTGCCGGAAAATTCCCAACATATTGCAGCGTTTTTGATCTTCTAACATAGCTTTTGTTGAATTGTTCCATCTATTTGCATGAAACGCCCTTCCATTCGTTTTCTTTGCCGCTTATCCTCACTAGTGTCGCGGGGCGTGCCGGAGGCTATCCCAGCTGTCAACGGGCAGGAGGCGGGGTACACCCTGAACTGGTCGCCACCCAATCACAGGGCACACGGAGACAAGTGACTAATCGCACTCACAATCACACACACCTAGGGGCAATTTAGAGTGTCCAATTAATGTTGCATGTTTTTGGGATGTGGGAGGAAACCGGAGTGCCCGGAGAAAACCCGCCCAGGCACGAAGGAGAACTTGCAAACTCCACACAGGCGGGGCCGGGATGGAACCCGGGTCCTCAGAACTGTGAGGCCAACGCTTTACCAGCTGCTCTACCGTGCTTCCTATTTCCATGAAATGGAAGTATGAAAACTAATTTTCTGATTTGCATTCATCAAATGACCCAAGTCGCCTCCATCCCTTCGGGCACAAACAGCTGATTCGACGACATGCTTAAAACCCAATCGATTCTCAAAGGATGACCTCCTCCAAGTTAAACCTCACAAGGGTTTTCTTTTTATTCTCTTCTGTGAAATAATGTCAGCCAGTTGCTGGGGTGGGATGTGGGCGGGGCGGCGCATGAATACCCTCAGTACTTTTTGAGAAAAATGACGTGGCGTCATTTGTATAATACTTGACTCCAATGTGTTGCCCGAGGCAAAAACATCGTTAACATTGTTTTCATAATTGTGAACGTGTCGCAAATGTGTCCCCGTAAGTAAAATACCCTAATTCCCGACCTACAGAGCGCATCTGGTTATAAGCCTCAACAAGTACATTTGTAAAGGAAATACCATTTGGTACATAGATAGGCCGCAGCCGTGTAAACACCGCAAGTCCCCACATTGAAACACGAGATATTTACAAAGAAAGACGGTACACAGAAAGAGTTTATAAAGTTTTAATATCTTAGCTTATCTTAATATAGTATTAACACAGTCACACTAACAGGGATGGCAAAAAAAAAACCCCAACATACCGGTAAAAAGAAAAACAAAAACAGCTACACAGTAGCAACACGGTAGCCCAGCAGTAACAGGGCCGGTAAAAAAAAAAAAAAAAAAAAAAACATACCGGTAAAAATCACTGAGACGCAGCAGTACACCGCAGCAACACATTACCGGAGCGCTAACGAGGCTGGTTAAAAAACAAAACAAAAACATGCAGGTAAAAATCCCGTAGACACGGCAGTAACACAGCAGCAACACGTTAGCAGAGCGCTAACACTAGCGGAGCGCTAACAGGGCCGGTAAAAAAAAAAAAAACAAACATACCGGTAAAAATCACTGAGACGCAGCAGTACACCGCAGCAACACATTACCGGACCGCTAACAAGGCTGGTTAAAAAACAAAACAAAAACATGCAGGTAAAAATCCCGTAGACACTGCAGTAACACAGCAGCAACACGTTAGCAGAGCGCTAACACTAGCGGAGCGCTAACAGGGCCGGTAAAAAAAAAAAAAACATGCAACTAAAAATCACTGAGACGCGGCAGTAACACAGCAGCAACACGTTAGCGGAGCGCTAACACTAGTGGAGCGCTAACACTAGCGGAGCGCTAATAGGGCCGGTTAAAAAAAAAAACATGCGACTAAAAATCACATAGACACGGCAGTAACACAGCAGCAACACATTAGCGGAACGCTAACGCTAGCGGAGCGCTAACAGGGTCAGTTAAAAAAATGCAAGTAAAATCACGTAGACATGGCAGTTCCACAGCAGCAACACGTTAGCGCTAACAGGGCTGGTTAAAAAAAAAAAAACATACCAGTAAAAGTCACTTCCTTGGCACATATATTCCACCGGTCTCACTCTTACCTTTTCCGCTCGAGTGCTCCCTTGCGGCCGTTAGAAAAAATGCACAAATTAGCCGCGTCACCGCATAAACCGCAGGGGTGAAAGCGTGTGGAAAAAAGTTGCGGGTTATATGCCGGAAATTACGGTAAATATATTGCTGTCCCGTATTTGGCCCTATAAGGTGGAAATGAAGATGTGCTGGATTGTCTATGTTGATGAATTTCAACTAAAACTTCCTCAGCAAGAGTAGTCCTGAAAGCTGTTTCGTAGCATACAAACTTGTTGCTATATAAAGATAAAAGTACTGCCCCCCCCCAACCCCCGCTATGACGTGGACACAAAATGGAAGACAAACGAGGGCCATCAAAACAGCAGGGTGCTAAACTAAAATATGGCTACACATTCAAAGCGGCGGAAATTCTCTCTCGCGTTCTGCGTCACGGAATGATGCACACAAAAGGATGGAAAACTCATTTTTTTTTGTACCTTCTTCCAAGAACAAGCAATCAAAACTATTTCCCGCAGAGCCGGCCGGGAACTATTTTCCTCCGAGTTTCCGCTTTTTGAATCGTCGCTGTTGTTGTTTACAATCCCGCCGGCGTGTCGCGTTTCCACGAAAACGTGAATCCTCAGCGAGCGCCGTCCAAAAATTGGAGATATTTAGTTTGTTTGTTTGTGTCGAGCCTGCGCGGTAATTGGAGTTTATTAGTTTAACGAGCACTTGCTCACCAATGACTGTCAAGAGATTAGGAGCGTGAAGAAGAATACTCGGGGTAAGCCTGTGTAATTGTGCGAGCATGCGGTAATATGATGTTATTGAGGTTTCTTACATTTACTTACTCATTAATTACAAGTCGCAGAAAACGAATTACCGGTGGCGGGGTTTCCCGTAAAGCTGCAGAACACGTACTGCTCGGATCTTTGACTACAATCTACCACGAGCCAGGGGAGCCGGGGGCGGACCCAAATGCAGGACTCCCAGGCGAAGGCATGATGTTCAATGGGTTTTATTACGCCCCGCCCCCCTTTGGAACTGACCAGGCATTGCTCGTGACAACAATCGTCTTATCGAATAGTAATTGGACATGAACGTTCAAATATGGCAACCGTGTTCTCTTTGAAGTGGAAAGTATTGGAGATATGGATCACAGATTATTTGTGCATTGATTTAAGTAAATCCTTTCGTGATGGTGCTTTAATTATAATGCGGGTGCGATCTATGGCTCCAGCCTCCAACTATATTTTGGAAATACTTCTTTAATTGCGGTATGCTAGTCTTGTCAGTATTACGACAACGACTACAGTGCGATTGTAAAGAAACTAAGACCGCGGCCATGATTTTTTTTTTTTTTGTTGGTTGCGAAATGCCGCGTACTGGACGTCCCCGATCTACCACGAGGTTTTCTGCGTACGCACGGCTGCGGCTCCATTAACGCACGTCGCCGCGCAAAAGTTCAGCTTGATAAATCGCATCCTTTGCGCGGCGATGTTCTTACGCAGGCTTTACGCACGCCTGATAAATGAGTTTATCTGCCCTTGCATCTTTTACAGAGATCAGCAGCGCCACTCGCCAATCAGATACTTGGGATGTACTGTTTAAAATGAATTTGCAAAAATAAATTTAAATAAAAATAACATTTTGTATTAATTTAATAAAATTAAATAAAAAATGTTCTATAAAACATTTCTAATGAATTTCTAAAGAACTAGAGAATCTTTAGGACCCACGTCCTATAGAATTTCTATAGAAACATTTTTGTTCTGTAGAAATTCTATAGAAAATCACAGCAAAAGTTCTATAGAATTCCTATAGATTTCTATAGAATTTCTATAGATTTCTATAGAATTTCTATCAAAAATTTTTAGCTGGGTGCTATAATTTCCGACCTATAAGCCGCGACTTTTTTCCACACGCTTTCAACCCCGCGGCTAAAGCGGTGATGCGGCTAATTTGTGCATTTTTTTTCTAACGGCCAAAAGGAAAAGGTAAGAGTGAGACCGGTGAAATATATGAGCCGAGGAAGTGACTTTTACCGGTCCGGCCCAGTTAGCGCTGCGCTAGCATTAGCGTCTCAGTCATTTTTACCAGTATGGTTTTTTTTTTTTTTTTTTTTTTTTTTTTGAACCGGCCCTGTTATCACATCGCTAGCGTTAGCGTTAGATAGACACGAGAAGGTGAATTTCCAAGTTCTGGGTGCTTTTTTTGTGTGTGCGTGTTTCAAACTTATTGTTACATTTTACTATTATTTCATTTGAAAGCAAGCAAATCCAATAATGCACTGACAAAAAGCAGAGGTATTCATTCATTTCCGATGAATTATGTTCTCCGTCAGCGTTCATTAAACGTGCATTGCGGTTTAGTCTCTGCTGCGAACATAATGCCTCCGTTTTACACAATATGTATTATTCTCAAAAGTCCTAAGCCACTACACGGGTTTGGCGCTCGATGAACCCTATCTCACTGACCTAGAGACTGGTGATTGGTCAAGTTGTCTCCTCGGTGTCTCCGGGAGACTCGCCTGGTCGCCTGGGCGTCACACGGAAATCGATTTCACTGGAGACTTTTGGAGACTCGCATACCATTGAGAGGAAAATAAAAAGATCACCATTGCTTATTGTCGCAAAACAATAATCAATCATCAGCAAAATGTTTGTGGACATGGCTACTTATTTAAAAAAAAAATAAAGAAAGAAAAAATTTCACGTTATAACGTAATTCATTTCACGTTGTATTGTGAAACTTTCATGTCATAACATGATATGCTCTACATTATAACATGCAACATTTCATGTCATAATGGGAACTGAATTATGTTGGAACATGAAATGATTCACGTTATAACGTGTAATTTACCACATTATGAAGTGAAACTAATGTTATAACATGAAACATCCACATTACAATGTGATATCATGTTATAACATGATATGCTCTACATTATAACATGAAATGTTTCATGTCATAATAGGAAATGAATTATGTTTTAACATGAAATGACGTAACGTGTAGAAACATGTTATAACATGAAACATCCACATTATAACTTGAAACACATCACATTATAACATGATATGCACCACATTATAACATGAAACGTTTCATGTTATAATGGGAAATGAATTATGTTTTAACATGAAATGATTCACGTTATAACGTGTAATTTACCACATTATGACGTGAAACATGTTATAGCATAAAACATCCACATTATGAAGTGAAACATGTTATAACATGAAACATGCACATTATAACGTGATGCACATTACGTTCTAACATGATATGCTCTATGTTATAACAGGAAATGTTTCATGTTATAATTGGAAATGAATTATGTTATAACGTGAAATGATTCACGTTATAACACGTAATTCACCACATTATGAAGTGAAACATATCATGTTATAACATGAAATATCCACATTATAACGTGAAACATATCACGTTGCAACGTGATAGCAACCTTTTTTTTGAGCGTGGTGTGGCAGCAATACGCTTCCGTACTGCAGTACAGTTGTACTTTACTGCAGACTGCAACGACTGTAATATATTGCCAAAGGATTAGCTTCTGTGACAGTGTCACTCAACCAATATGGAACAGTACGGCGCCCGTCGCGTTGCTATCGCTGGCGGCTTTTCGACTCGGTAGTAGCTTAGCAGCAGCCCAGACTGGAAGTCCCACACCATAAAATAATCTCATTTTTCTAGCTCAGTGAGCCAATCGCCTTCTGGCTGGATGCCCACAAAAATGAAGTACGAGCCCTCACAGAGCGATCGTTCCTCCCCGCACGTGCACGCGCGCACAGACTCGGCTCCATCACTCCGGCGTACCCTGGACCCCGAAACGTTGCGATTCAAAACATGCAGCGCCTGCTTCACGGTGGCTTCTCTCTCGTGTTTTGCAGACGGGAAGGTGGAGGTGACGAAGGAGAGCCTGAAGCTGTGCACCATGGGCCCGGGGAAGGTGTTCGGAGAGCTGGCCATTCTCTACAACTGCACCAGGACCGCGACTGTCAAAAGTGAGTCTCTCGTGGCATCTGGGTGGCAAACGAAATACCGTACGCCCTCCTGCTGTGGTCCACAAGATAAAATACAAAACGAGGACTCGAACGTATCACAGCTGCCTTTACTTGATTGAGGGCGGATTTACACTGGACGCCTCAAGTCACACAATTCCGCCAATTTCCTCTCAATCGAGTCACTGCGGCATGAGCAGAAGCCCCCCCCCCAAGGAATGGTTATCTTCATATCAAAATTTGGCTTCCTCCAAATGTGTAAAAATAAATACATCCGAGATGCAGCTGGTATTGGACGTATGCCGACGCGAGCCCAGCGTAAACACGCAGATGCAAACTCGACGTCATCGAAATCCGATGAATCCCCGTTTCTCTCAAGGGGGGCGGGGGGGATGGTTTCCAGACCCACTGACAATAGGCGGAAATATGCGATACAAAAAGACCGTATCGTCTTTTTTTGGGTCCTCGTTTAACCCCATCACGTACGTATCTTATTTAAGGACGTTTTCCACAAAGATTAAGGAAATAAACGTTTCAAAATTTCTGAAAGGTGTTCCTTTTTAATAACTGGAAAACAAAAACGTAAAAAAAAAAAAAGAATAAAACATATTTAACCACCAAACAGTTGAATTAAATCAGGGGAGCCCAGACTTTTTTTTTTTTTTTTTTTTACCCCATGATCTACTTTTCAAGCAGCCACCATCTCGCGAGTGTTAACATTAACCGTTTTAAGGTTAATGTTATGTTGTCTCCTATATTTAAAATACAGAATTCGCTTTTTATGCACTGTATTGTCTGCGCTTTCATTCTGGATCAGGTTGCACCAAGGTGGAATTTTCAAATGACACACCATCTCATCCTGCACTTTCGACTTTGGTGTCACACCAGACCTTTCCCAATCGGAAAAGAGAAAATCTCGTCCACTTTTTCTTCGATTATTCACATACTCCGACAGTCATTGCATCTTAAAACAACAGCATTTCTTTTTTTTTTTCAGCTTTCTCCATTAATATTGAACGTAAACACAAGCAGCACGTCTAGCTCGTCTTTGCTCTACATTGCCCAGACTGTGTTGCTAACTAAAGCAGCGGCGGTGGACGCATTAATGGGCTGCGTAAGTACTGTAACATTTGGAGTTATTATGAGTGTACGTGGGGAGGGGTGTACGGTAAACGAGGAAAAAGAGAGCGTGGCGGAGCAGCGGTCGTTGTTAGAGAAAGTTTCGTGTGCTGCCTAAAAGAAACCAGTGGCTTCTTCTTTTCATTTTTTACAGTACTTATGTGAATTCTGCCATTTGGATGTAACAACCAGTCATCCCTCACTCATTGAATCACATCACAAAATGCCACAAACTAAAAAGGTGGATGTTATATTTTCCATTTGCATTGGATTATTATTTTTTTGGCACGGAATGCAGAATATCTGCGAGACTGCACACGCGCGCAGTTCCGAGGGAACATTTTTTACTACTTCATTACTAAATATACGAGATTCCGTTAACTCAACGCAACGTAATGCTAACATCGAATGCCGTCGACGAGCTAGCGGAAGCTAGAAAGAAAAGCAGCGCCTACAAAGCGATCATCTAACAATACCCGCAGTCATGTATTTGTCCCGCGGTGTAAATTCAGTCGACGTGGTGCCTTTTTGCTAGCACTTGTTAGAAGGCAAGGCAAGTTTTTTCAGGGTCACTCGTTCCTTTCTTCCCCGCCGGCCAGTCACGGAGTTAGCATGTGACAGCAACATTGAGTCACACAGATGGAAATGAGCCCAAAAAAAAACAACAACAACAAAAAAAACGACTACTAGTGCGACAATATTGGTTGGTACTAGAGTTACTGATAGTGTAGTGGTTTACTCCCCTGACTGGTGCAGGGAGTGTTGGTTCCACGTGTGCTCATCCGTCGTTAGTGTTGTCACGATCTGATCAAAAATTTTCAGCTGATGGAGATCATCCATCCATCCATCCATTTTCTTTGCCGCTTATCCTCACGAGGGTGGCGGGGTACACCCTGAATTGGTCGCCAGCCAATCGCAGGGCACATGGAGAGAGACAAACAGCCACACCCACAATCACACCTAGGGGCAATTTAGAGTGTCCAATTAATATCGCATGTTTTCGGGGTGTGGGAGGAAACCGGGGTGCCCGGAGGAAAGCCACGCAGGCACGGGGAGAACATGCAAAGTCTACGCAGGCGGGGCCGGGATTTGAACCCCGGTCCTCAGAACTGCGAGGCCAAGGCTTTACCAACTGTGACGCCTCAGTTTGATTCATTTTCTAGAATTTTTAAATGTCAGAAAAGTGACAAAATAACCCTAGCGGTACAAATATTTTGCAAAATGGAACTGTAATATCTTTGTTTTGTGTGACTTGTTAAATTCTTCTTCTATCCCCCCCCTGCAAATGTGTAGCTGCTTGCATGTATCGCACGTCACTGCCTCCATGAGGCCAAGGTGTGCAACAGCAGGGACAGCTGTCATTTTCCCTTCATGAATAACATGAAAGCGGACTAAAAAAAAAAGACCAATTTTTAAAATAAATATTTGCTAAATGATACATATTCATTTTATTTTGCGTATTATTTTTTTATTACAAATTTTTTGAATGTATGTTTTATTTGGGCCGCATGGTGGATCAGCTGGTGGAGCATTGGCATCACAGTTCTGAGGTCCCAGGTTCGATCCCGGACCTACCTGTGTGGAGTTTGCATGTTCTCCCCGTGGCTGCGTGGGTTTTCCCCGGGTGGGCACTCCGGCTTCCTCCCACATCCCCAAAAACTAAATTGCCCCAAGGTTTGAATGTGATTGGGATTGGTTGTTGGTTTCTTTGTGCCCTGCGATTGGCTGGCGACCAGTTCGGGGCGCACCCCGCCTCCTGCCTGTTGACAGCTGGGATAGGCTCCAGCACTGACCCTTATGAGGATAAGCAGCAAAGAAAATGGATGGATGGATGGATGGATGTAATCTGATTGGGATTTAGTAGTGGCATATACTTAAAGAAAAAAATGTAATCGGGACATTGCAAGTTTTTTTTGGGTCCCCTGGCGACCAGTCCTGGGTGTACCCCGCCTCCTGCCTGATGACAGCTGGGATAGGCTCCAGCACTGACCCTTATGAGGATAAGCAGCTAAGAAAATGGATGGATGGATGTAATCTGATTGGGATTTAGTAGTGGCATATACTTAAAGAAAAAAATGGAATTGGGACATTGCCAGTTTTTTTGGGTCCCCTGGCGACCAGTCCAGGGTGTACCAAAAGTCATCTGGAACATTCCCCAGCTCGCTCACTACCCTAATGAGGTCAAACTCTAAAGAAACCGGATGGACTGATGTTTTTCATGGCTATATAAGAAGATTAAGTTGTGTTGGCTTGGGCACGTTGACACGCGATCCATCTGTGATCCACAAGTTTTTCTATGTGTGTGTTTGTGTGTGTGTGCGCGCGAGACCCTCTTTTGGAATCTCGGCGGCGAGTAGGTGGTCCGCCAGACGAGCCATTTGAACATTTAGCGGAGGGAGTCGGGCGCGAGCGCAGATGGCCCGCGAGCAAACAGCGTGTCGGGGATGAAGAATACGTGTTTATGCGAGGCAGGAAACGGCTGGAAATGCGTTCCCGGACTGGGGGGTGGGGGGGGGGTAATAAATCCGCACAGAGGTGACGCGAGGGTCCGCTGGCCCGAGAATAGACTTGATGACGACACGTTGGCGGGTGCGTAACTGCCCCGCTGCCGCGGAATGACGTCACGATTCCTTGATACATCAATGGCGAGCGTGCGCGCGCGTGTGTGTGTGTGTGTGTGTGTGTGGGGGGGGGGGGGGGGGATCACTTCATCATTGGATCCTGTGGGATTTGTGACATAACGAGGGGCTTTGTTATACTTTAGATCATCATGATTAATAAAATCATACCCGAACACTCTAGTGTAAATATTTTGACTGTATAAACCACAGGGATAATGTGTTTATCTTTCTCTTTAGTCATGTGTAAAATAGAATCGTGCGAGGTATTATAAATATACAGGATACACAAAGCAATTTGTAGTAGTTATTGCCACTCCTCAGCCGTGTTTTGGGACTCTTGGATGAGCAACTTTAATGATTTATATATAATATCATAAATAACTGGAAAATGCCCGTCGGGATAGAGAAGTCTATGATCGTGGATTTTAGATATTGTTATGATTGGGCACTTCCTACCTCTGAGGTTGCAAAATACAGCGACTCTATACTCGGTTCTCGAACGTCTCCATTCTCGGTTTTCGAGCGAAAATTTCGAGATATTTTTTTTTTTTTTGCTTCCATTTTCGGACAAAAATCGGTACTCGAACGCCTGCGACCAAGCCCGCAAATGACATAACATTATTATTGTGTATAACGCGGACATGGCAAATATCGGTTCGGTTTTCGAGCAAATCGCTTCTCGAACCACCTTCTGGAACGGATTGTGGTCGAGAAATCATAATCATAAATCAGTCCAATCAAATACGAACACGCCTTGGATGTAGAGCTCCATCCGTCCATTTCCTTAGCCGCTTATCCTCACAAGGGTGTGAGTGCTGGAGCCTATCCCGGCTGTCAACGGGCAGTTTAGAGTGTCCAATTAATGTCACATGTTTTTGGGCTTGGAGAAAACCCACGCGACAGAACATGCAAACTCCACACAGGAGGGGCCGGTTTCGAACCCGGGTCCTCAGAACTGTGAGGCCAACGCTTTTACCAGCTGATCCACCGTGCCGCCCAACTATATCATTCTTAGTAATATTATTGCATCTCAAATTTGGACTCCCGAGCCAGATAAAAAAATTCCACCCATCCATTTTATTTGCCGCTTATCCTCACGAGGGTCACGGGGAGTGCCGGAGCCTATCCCAGGTGTCAACGGGCAGGAGGCGGGGTACACCCTGAACTGGTCGCCAGCCAATCGCAGGGCACATAGAGACAAATAGCCACACCCACAATCACACCTACGGGCAATTTAGAGTTGATGTTGAATTGATGTGGGAGGAAACCGGAGGGCTCGGAGAAAACCCACGCAGACACGGGGATAACGTGCAAACTCCACACAGGCGGGGGCGGGTTCGAACCCGGGTCCTCAGAACTGTGAGGCCAACGCTTTCCAGCTGCGACACCGTGCCGCCCTTCTCCGTAGACGTCCGACTAAATATTTGTTTGGTCGCTTGAGAAAGTGAGAACCAGATTTTGGACCGTTGATTTCATACAACGCAGATGCAAAGCAATCCCCGGAAACGGCGCTCGTACAACCAAAGGGGTCAGTTCGGCGCTTACACGGAATGAGAAACGGCGACCGGTTATGGAATTATGACATTATGACGGTTTGTCAAGTCCACGCAATAGCGATGCGAAGCGGTTCTCGGAAACGACGTTAACTGGGTGACTTCATGAGGTCTGGTTTTGGGGAGGCGGGTCAAGCGGAGGTGCGACGGCGTCCACTCGACGGGGTTGCGAGCTCCCCGCCGACCCCTTTCAAAATCTCTCGATCCGTCGCGCTGACCGGGCCAACCCGACGCTTCTCCGCTTCTCCTCCTCCCCGCGAGTGCTGCTATGGCAACAGGTACCCGAGCGGGGGTTGGGGGCGGGGGCGGGGGCGGGGCCGGGGTATTACGCTTCCCGTTCATCTTCCGCTCGGGGACAAAGCGTCTCTCCTTTTGGCGCCTTTGAGGTGTCGATCGATGGGTCATCGAGGGTCTCGGATGGGGGTGGGGCGCGTGGGGGGGGGGCTGCTTTTATACAGTAATATACGAAGGAATTCATTTCGTTTATTGGAATGGGAATGGAAATGTCGGCGTGCTTTAATTGGATCGCTGGTGCAATTTTTAATTCCCGCATGCAAGTTTCATTTGACTTCCAATAACAATGGAATGAATCTCTTGTATTAATAATGCGGAAAAAATCCACTTATTCAGGCAACAGAGAGGACAATAATTTAGCACTCGGATGTGAACGCCGGCGTCACTGACGGTGTAGCGGTACGCACGCCCGCCTTCGGTGCAGGCGGCGTTGGGTCGATTCCCGCTTCCTTGCGACTGACTGGCGACCAGTTCAGGGTGTAGTCTACCTTTCGCCTGAGGTTAGCTGGGATAGGCTGCAGATTTCCTGTCACCCTTGTGAGGATAAGTGGCTTGGGTAATGGATGGATGGATGTGAACGACGCTTAACATAAGACAAAAGTAGGGCATCGCGTTAGACACGGTTCTGGGTTTGAATCTCGGCTCTGGCGTTCCTGTTTGGAGTTTTACGTGTTTTTGTCGCGTGGCTGTGTGGGTATTTCTCCTGGTACTGAAATGGAAAAATCTAAACTGTCCATAGGTGCGAATGTGAAACGTTTCATTGCAAAAACAGCCTTTAAAAAAGATAAGAACAAACTAAAGCGATGATACATAAATTCCTTAATTTTAGTGAAATTAACAGACAGTGGAACGGACAAATTTCACTTTTCAAGACAAGTTCAAACAAGTTCACGTAGCAAAACTTGAAGCACCCCCCCCCCCCACTCCAAATCAATGTCTAAAAACCACGTGCAGAAATCTTTGTTTTCCTCAGTGTGCCCTGCAATTGGCTGGTGACCAGTCATGGATAAACATTTTTTAAAAGTGAATGCCTAGATGGAAAACAAAATTATTCATCCGTCCATTTTCTTTGCCGCTTATGCTCACAAGGGCCGCAGGAAGTGCCGGAGCCTATCCCGGCTGTCAAGGAGGCGGCGTACACCCTGAACTGGTCGCCAGTCAATCGCAGGGCACATGGAGACAAACAGCCGCATTCACAATCACACCTTGGGGCAATTTAGAGTTTCCAATCAATGTTGCATGTTTTTTGCTATGTGGGATGAAACCGGAGTGCCTAACCCGGCGAAAACCCACGCAGGCACGGGGCGAACATGCATACTCCACACCGGCGGGTCCGGGATCGAAGCCGGGACCTCAGAACTGTGAGGCCAACGCTTTACCAGCTGCGCCCCCGTGCCGCTTGGAAACCAGAACTATTAAATATAATTTAAAATCGCCGCACGGCTCAATAGTTTTCACACGTCGCACCCGCGACGTAGACGTTATTACGCTTTCTTTAAAAATAAAAAAAAAATTCATCACGTCGACTCTCTTCTAGCTCTGGGGAGTCATTTAAAAACGACCCCCTCCCCCAAAACAAAAAATTATCCACCTCAGTACATTATGAACATCATCGCACTCCGTCATGTGTCACCCTGGGCACGGCGCCTACAGGCCGTCCACATCGATCAGTCGCCACATAATTATGCGCAACATGAAATGGAGAACGCCAACACCCGCGTGTCTAATCATTTGTTACGACACAAAATATGTATGACAATACCGACAGTCAAAGTCATTGTTTCCATATTTCCTTTCGGGCTTTGCGTTGGATCATTCACGCCAAATCACTTGATCGCATCCGAATGTACCGTTAGGGATTAGGAGCAGCCTTGCGAGGGGATACGGGGGATTATCTGAAATCTCACAAATTTCTCCCATTTGAATCATCATTCGGAAAAATCATTGCGAGCCTGTGAAAAACGGCAGCTGCGGGGATGGAGCTTGCCTGTTGCCATAGCAGCACTTCGGCAAATAATAAAAAGTAAAGTATTAAGCGGCCATCGTCTGAGTCTTCCTACCGAGGACCCGATTGGTCCACAATGGCCGTGCGAGTCAGAACCTGTGGCAAATTATCAATATCAGGATTTACAGTGAAGAAAATATGTATTCGAACAGCCTGGTATATAGATAGACAGACAGACAGACAGACAGACAGACAGACAGACAGACAGACAGACAGACAGACAGACAGATAGATAGATAGATAGATAGATAGATAGATAGATAGATAGATAGATAGAAGATAGATAGATAGATAGATAGATAGATAGATAGATAAGATAGATAGATAGATAGATAGAGAGATAGATAGATAGATAGATAGATAGATAGATTAGATAGATAGATTAGATAGATAGATAGATAGATAGAAAATGATGGATAAAACAATAGATAAAACGATAGATAGAACGATAGGAAAATGCTAGATAAAACGATAGATAGATAGATAGATAGATAGATAGATAGATAAAAACAATAGATAAAACGATAGGAAAATGATAGATAAAACAACAGATAAAACAATAGATAAAACGATAGAACGATAGGAAAATGATAGATAGATAAAACAACAGATAAAACAATAGATAGATCGATAGATAAAAGAATACATACTGTAGATAAAACAATAGATAGATAGATAAAAACAATAGATAAAACGATAGGAAAATGCTAGATAAAACGATAGGAAAATGATAGATAAAACAACAGATAAAACAATAGATAAAACGATAGAACGATAGGAAAATGCTAGATAAAACGATAGATAGATAGATAGATAGATAGATAGATAGATAGATATAGATAGATAGATAGATATAGATAGATATAGATAGATAGATAGGATAGATAGATAGATAGATAGATAGATAGATAGATAGATAGATAGATAGATCCCGGTTAGAAATCATGGGGGGGTCTGAAATTTTCATCATAGGTTTCATCACAATGTATGATTTTTTTTTTTTTTTTTTTTGCAAATAAGTATTTGAACACCTGAGAAAAGCAATGTTAATATTTGCTACAGCCGCCTTTTGTTTGCAATTGCAGAGGTCAAAACGTTTCCTGTAGTTGTTGACCGGGTTCGCACACAGCGACAACGAACGCCTCGTTGCCACCCTGTGAAAAAAGCCGCGCTACGACCCAGCGGGATGTAATTCCAGCTTCAGTCGGCTTTCTGCACATATATTTTCCCCAACTCCAACATATAATAATGTATAAGAAATATGTGCGATGAAAATAGTTTACAGGCCATTGTAGTCAGTGGTATTTGCTTTGCCAGTTTCAGCGCATTCATCGGACATTTTTCATAGCCCTGATTTTTCATCGTTTTGAACATGCTTGATGATTTTATTTATTATATCTTTTAATCAGTGGAACGGTGGGTCAGCTGGGTAAAGCGTTGGGCTCACAGTTCTGGGGACTCGTGTTCGATCCCTGCCCCGCCTGTGTGGAGTTTGTCTGTTCTCCCCCGTGCCTGCGTGGGTTTTCTCCGGGTGGGCACTCCGGTTTCCTCCCACACCCCAAAAACATGCGACATTAATCGGACGCTCTAAATTGCCCCTAGGTGTGATTCTGAGTGCGGCTGTTTGTCTCTCTGTGCCCTGTGATTGGCTGCCAACCAGTTCAGGGTGTACCCCGCCTCCTGCCCGTGGAAAGCTGGGATAGGCTTCAGCACTTCCTGCGACTTTGTGAGGATAAGTGGCTAAGAAAATGGGTGGATGGAATCTGATTGGGATTCAGTAGTGGCACATACTTAAATAAAAAAATGGAATCGGGACATTGCCAGTTTCTATGCCCAGCTGGGATAGGCTCCAGCACTCCCTGCGACCCTCATGAGGATAAGTGGCTAAGTAAATGGAACAATGGATGGATGGATGGATGGATGGATGGATGGAGGGATGTATGGATGGAATCTGATTGGGATGTAATCGGGACATTGCCAGTTTCTATGCCCAGCTGGGATAGGCTCCAGCACTCCCTGGGACCCTCATGAGGATAAGCGGCCAGGAAAATGGATTGATCATTTAATCATTCAAATTTGGCAGGGTTGTTGACAACAGTCTTGTCGTTGCTGCACGTGTCAAAGTCAGAACGCGGACTTTGACGGCTTCCGTGACTTTTTAAATGGACGGTTTTCTGAGCCGCTTATCCTCACAAGGGAGTGCTGAAGCCTATCCCAGCTTTTCACGGGCAGGAGGCGGGGTACACCCTGAACTGGTTGGCAGCCAATCACAGGGCACAGAGAGACAAACAGCCGCACTCACAATCACACCTAGGGGCAATTTAGAGCGTCCAATTAATGTCGCATGTTTTTGGGGTGTGGGAGGAAACCGGAGTGCCCGGAGGAAACGGGGAGAACATGCAAACTCCACACAGGCGGGGTCGGGATTTGAACCTCGGTCCTCAGAACTGTGACGCCAACGCTCTGACAAGTTGGAATTTGTCGATCAAAATTTTTGGAGTGCAGAAAAATGTGCCTTTCCTGTTCAAAATGCTAAAATGTGGAGAGCATCCTAAAAAAAAAAAAAAATCCTGCATGAAATCACGTCACGATGCTTATGGCTCTGTCCTCCTTTTTGATCAACAGGTGGACTAATCCATCTCTGAAGCGGCGCGTGTAATCTTTCCAATAGCAATTAATCACTCGCTTTTGATCACGTCCACTCGCGAATGAGTCATGCCGTTCTCGTCATCGCAAAGGAGTCATGAAGCAGGAAATTGATCAAAAACAGATTGATGACTAAAAAACAAAGCGTGACCGGAATTGTTTTCTTTTGATTTGACGACGAGGTTGAAGTACGCGGACTCATCCGCCTTGAAGAGAAAAGAGACAAATCATAAAAATGTGCAAATCGCCAAATGTTTAATCACCTCATGAGCACGTCGAAAATATTGAATTGAATTGATATATAATTTAAAGTACTTATTAACATTTGAATCATGCCGTCTTTGATTTTACTGCTCTTCGGTCTTGTTCATGGCCACAACTCAACATGCACAGTCTGTAATTTTGGAGATTGATTATTATTATTATTTTTTTTTTATGTTGCTGGCCTTTTTTTTTATTGCACAAGTTCTTTTCATTAGTATAAAATTCACATTTTTTAAAGCTTAAAATTTTAGTTTAAATGA
>NC_084651.1:5615701-5698201 GCF_019802595.1 Syngnathoides biaculeatus | reverse complement strand
TCTGATTCAGGATAATCCATGGAGTGGAGGTGGACTTTTAAAGGCGGTTTAACAGTTCTTCGAGGGTCAGAATTCTAGCCGATAGACAGGTGTTCAAATACTTATTTGCAGCTGTATCACACAAATATATTGTTCCCCCCAAAAAAAATCACATGTTGTGATTTCTGGATTTTTCTTTTTAGATCAGACCCCTCCGTGATTTCTAAGTGGGAGAACTTGGACTATAGCACGGTGTACAAATACTTTTTTTCTCCACCGTTAGCCTCGCAACCTCGCCGATTCCACCGACAGATCGACCGCCGACATATCGATCCATCAATTTCGAAGGGATTTCGACAGGGCGCCCGTTCCCCCGGAATAATCACGCGTCACCTCGACGGTCGCAAAGCCGCCGAGCCGATCGCCGATTCTAATTTCCCCCGTGGAAAGGAAGCGACGAGGTTTTCAAACTACGAGCCACGGCAGTTGCCTTGGGAAGAAAATGCGCGATTATTTCGTGAGAGGAGGGACGCGACCTGTTAATATCCGTCCGAAGGGAGCGGCAAATATGCTACGCGCTAACCAAACGGGGAGGCGAAGTCAGTGCGACGTCCGTTGTGCCGAGAGTGGTTTGTTCCCGATGACCAATTTCGTCATCTGGTCTGGTGGGCCTCCTCCCCCCTCTCGTCAGAATACTTATCTTCACCGAACTGAAAGTGTCTCTTTTAAAACAATGAGTCATACCCCCCGAGAGTGGGGGGTGGGGGGTTAAAAGCCAGTTGACGTACGTGGCTACACTCTCGGAGCGCCGCGTTATCTTCAGACGTTATTGTCCACATCTGCCCGACGACGTACGAGAGAAAACGTAACAGGGGCTTCTCACGAAAATCCACATCAATCATACGGGGATGACATACGACGGCGGCCCACGACCTGCCATTACCTCCGCCGGGGAGCCAAAAATAGTCCGTCGCTGATAAATAGCAAACAAACGCAATTTCCGCTTCATTTGATTTTCTGCGGCTCGGCACGCACGGACGGAGACTTATCGGGTTATTCAAACACATTTCCTCCCCCGCCTAATTGTTTCAGCTTGATTGTCTCTAATGACTAGGGCAACAAACAATTAAAATTTATCGCGCACGCCGACCGAGGAGCGATTCCCGGCGGACGGGGTCATTCGTTGTTGGCCCAATGAAGCCCCCCCCACACCCTTTGGAGTCAGGATTTTGGGTTTCGCAGATGTCTGTTCATTTATATAAAAAATACAATTCATCATGTGCCTGCTAGCTAATTAGCTAACTGCGAATTTTCTCGTGTTTTATGTCATTATGTGGGAATGTAGTTGTTCGCTAACCCCACTAACCAACTCGCAAATGAGTATTTTTTTTTGCACATTTTTCACAAGGAAAACATAATCAGACTCTGTCAGACTTTTTGAACAATGCTTCAGATCCCGTGACGTGCGTCTAGCTACTTGCGGTACGGTATCAGATCCGAGGTTTGGCGTTTCCCACATCGGTGATTGCACGGTGACGACTTCTGGCCTCTTCGTTCACCAATGATTATTATAACGTGAATACTTTTGTGTGGAACAGAGCACCCTCGCAGCGCTACGGGTTCTTCTAACGACTCCCACAAGTGTGGCTGTCTGTTCTGAATTTTAATGACGGAGGCGGTTGGACATTGCTCGAGCGCGATCCATCCGTCCAGGAATAGAAACACCTTACGTAACGACAATTCCCTCCGTTCTCCTCCGGAATATACAAGCCTTCTGTACGCTACACACAGCGCGGATGACGGCGGGCGGGCCGACACGCGGCAGAATTATCAAAACAGTTTGTCTGTGTAGCGAATGGCTGATATGCGAAAGCTGTCAAAAGTTGTGAGGCTTTGGCACAGGAGTTGTAAAAAAAATAAAATAAAAAATACGCTGTTGCAACGGAACATTTGTTGGTTGTACAAAACCTTCCAAAAAACAAGTTTGAGTAGCTCTGCTTTTAGTCCAGAGCTGTAAACAAAAAGTCCCTCGCGCTAACTAGCGAGCATATGCACTAGTCTTCTTTTAAGTTTATGTATATTCAGTACTTGTTGCGTCTACAAAGTTTAAAGGAATTAGTTGTGCAATATTGTGTGAACAAACCTCTGTAGCAATTGGTTATGTCATTTTTGCATTTGCATTTTTTACATTGCTACCTTTCTCGGTACCGAGTGTACTAGCAAGCTAACAAGCGTATTGTGTAGCTAGCAAAAGGCAAAATACAGCGATGCCTCGGTTCTCGACCACAATCCGTTCCAGAAAACGGTTCGAAAAGTGACTTGTTCGAAAACCGAATCAATGTTTCCCATTACAATGAATGGAAAAAGAAATATTGTGTTCCAAGCCTAAAAAAATTGGCTTTCTAAAGCCTTTTTTTTTTTTTTTACCTTTTTCTGATAATACAAGAAATAACATAAAATAGCAATAGGAATGCACAGCGATACAGTTACTTGAATCAATACAGTGGCACCTTGGTTCTCGTTCCAATCCGTTCCAGAAGCCTGGTTGAAAACCAAAACGTTCAAAACCAAAGTGCGTTTTTCCATTACAATGAATGGAAAATGAAATAATGCGTTCCAAGCCTAAATAAATTAGGCTTTTTAAAGCATTTTTTAAAACTTATTCTGATAATACACTGCATAGTAGAAATAGATGTATAGTTTAAATACTTTATACTATAAAACAATTTAAGAAATGTATTTATTTTTTGCTTAAAATACATGCTTTAGTAGTAGAGTACGCTAGGCTGGGAGTGCATTGCCGTATCTGTAGCAATTTTTTTTATTAACAAAAGTGCAGTAAAAGTGCGGTAGTCCGCGAAATCAACTGCTTGCGCCGCGCACATTTTGTTATTTCCGGGTTTTGTCAGGGGCGTTCGCGTAACAATTTTTGTCAGAAAACAGAAGCAAACAAAAAAAAAAAAAATTCGAAAACCGAAGCTTTGGTGTATGTTCAGTATCAGAGCCCTTTTCAAATTTGCATCCAATTGGAATTTGTTTCCGTTCTTTGCTGTTGTGTTATAACTCATTAACAACGCTAACGTAGGCTTCGCCGGAGGTTATAAAATACGCAGGGAATCCCCGATGTATTCACCTGCAGCTCCGCCTGACCGAACGTGGTGTCTGTTGACCCGTCGTACCTTTCTCATGCTCCGCTTCCGTCAGTCCGACCCAACTTGATGCTTTTAATGACTTTAGGGAAACGGAGCCTGCGCTGCTCTCCCGCGACAGCCGCCGCACTCCTTCCGTGCTTTGCGCTCGTGTGTGGGGGAAATTGCAAAAAAAAAAAAAAAAAAAAAAAAAAATATGAAGGCACGTCACATTTTGATGAGCAGGAACAATTCAAACGCCTTCTCTGATTATAATAATACACCCGAGCGAGAGCTCTCGCTCATTAGTTTGGAGATGCAACCCCCTTGCTAAACACCGGCAAGTGCTAAAATCAGCACCTGCGGGCAAGAGCGTCTGAATAAACAATGCGGCACATTTGATTAATATCATTTCACACATTTCCGTTGCCGCGCCGCATAGGCTTTGATTTAGGGGCGGGCGGAAATCCTGCCAGGATTCTGTCAGTCGCATCATCTGGTGTTGATTTTTTTACATTTTTTTTTTTTAAATGACGGTTTTCCGTCTTCGAATCAGTTTTGGGAGAGTGTTGACATCCGTGCGGTGGATTGCGGTGCGTTTTTGGGCTCCCGTTCACGTGCAGCCGTCAAATCAAACTCCATGCCAAAGTTAGTGAATCCGATATTACCGCACCCTTCCCTGCTCGCAGTTTGATTTTTACAAATTCATATTTTTTTCCCAGTTGAATGTATTTGCAGCTATTTAAAAAAAAAAGGGGGGGGGAGCTCACCTATTCGCAGATTTTTTGGTGCTTTTTCTGTAACACGCTAAGATGTCACAAAATGGCGGCAAAGCTCGAGCCAACCGGAAAGCAGTCATTGGTGTCAAGGAAGTATCTATGAACCAATCCATTTAAATTTAGAGGCGAGTTTTTTTTTTTTTTGCCTCGGAGATATCGTAAGTTTTTGCCTGGGTTGTTGGTGAAAGTCTGACGCATGTGCACTAATTTACATATTTTCATTTTTACCCAAGAATAATCTAAATTCTTCTTCTTTTCCTTTCGGCTTGTCCCGTTAGGGGTCGCCACAGCGTGTCATCTTTTGCCATCTTAGCCTATCTCCTGCATCTTCCTCTCTAACCCCAACTGCCCTCATGTCTTCCCTCACCACATCCATAAACCTTCTCTTTGGTCTTCCTCTCGCCTCTTTTGCCTGGGAGCCTCCATCCTCAGCATCCTTCTACCAATATACTCACTCTCTCGCCTCTGAACATGTCCAAACCATCGAAGTCTGCTCTCTCGAATCTTGTCTCCAAAACATCCAGCTTGGCTGTCCCTCTAATGAGCTCATTTCTAATCCTATCCAACCTGGTCACTGCGAGCGAGAACCTCAGCATCTTCATTTCTGCTACCTCAAGTTCCGCTTCCTGTTGTTTCTTCAGAGCCACCGTCTCTAACCGTACATCACGGCCGGCCTCACCACTGTTTTGTAAACTTTGCCCTTCATCCTAGCGGAGATTCTTCTGTCACATAGAACACCAGACACCTTTCGCCAGCTGTTCCAACCTGCTTGGACCCGTTTCTTCACTTCCTGACCACACTCTCCATTGCTCTGTATTGTTGCCCCCAAGTATTTGAAGTCATCCACCCTCGGCATCTCTTCTCCCTGCCCAGCTTCACTTTCTCCTCCGCCACATATATTCTGTTTTACTTTGGCTAATTTTCATTCCTCTCCTTTCCAGTGCATGTCTCCATCTTTCCAATTGTTCCTCTGCATGCTCCCTGCTTTCACTGCATATGACAATATCATCTGCGAACATCATGGTCCAAGGGGATTCCAGTCTAACCTCATCTGTCAGCCTATCCATTACCACTGCAAACAGGAAGGGGCTCAGAGCTGATCCCTGATGCAGTCCCACCCCCACCTTAAATTCCTCTGTCACACCTAAGGCACACCTCACCATTGTTCTGCTGCCATCATACATGTCCTGTACTATTTTAACATACTTCTCTGCCACACCAGACTTACGCATGCAGTACTACAGTTCCTCTCTTGGTACTCTGTCATAGGCTTTCTCTAGATCCACAAAGACGCAATGTAGCTCCTTCTGACCTTCTCTGTACTTTTCCACGAGCATCCTCAAGGCAAATAATGCATCTGTGGTACTCTTTCTAGGCATGAAACCATACTGTTGCTCGCAGATATAATTCTTCATTAAATTAGTCATTTTTCACATTAGTGTGTCATTGTTTTTTTTTCATTTATGTTTTATGTCATTTCCAGTCAATTTAATTTTATTTTCACAAAATGCCACATCAGATCTTTTTATTTTGTTTAATATAATTTTTTAGTTTTATTTTCAAAGCATTTGTCGCATTTAGCTATATATGTGTGTGTGCGCGCGTCTGTGTTTAATCCAGACAGACAATCTTAAAAAATATTATGTCAGTGGAAATATTTATTTTAAAGGTTTTTGTCAATTGCGACGCGTGCACACAGCAGTGAGTGTCAAATGCATTGTTGACGCTCCAGCGCCGACAAACGCGCGTCTTGTTTTTTTGTTTTTGTCAGCTCGCGGCTTGAGACGGCGCTCTTATCTTTATTTTAAGTGCATTGGGATAAGCCTGCCGGAGTTTTGGGATGGGTTTCCCTGGCGCGAAAACACACTCCACTCAAACGCTTCTCAACGTCGTAAAAAGCCACCGAGCTTGAGGTAAAAATGCAGAATGGAAACCGCCGTGACTTCGCGTAATGAAAATATGCTTCGTCGTTTCGTGTCACAATTCTATTGGCAACAAAGTGAATTACAAGATGAGCACATGTGCCATTTGCATAATACCCGGAGGCATGAAATTGAGTTACGCTGAGTTATAACAGGGGCAAACAAATGAGCGTGTGTCTTGTTTAGTGTTGTGTAACATTTATAACTATGTTATTACTATGGTATAGGCCGCCCTGCCCTAGTACCCTCTATCTCCTTTTGGATTGTTGTCCTCCACTGTTGTTTGGAGGTTTGGTTTGGTATGATGCGTTCGATGCGGCACTGTATTTTGTTTTTACAGGGTTAGCTGTAACAGTATTGTGTGAGCTGTGGTCGACAGCAGCTCCCGTCGTGGATTAAGCAGCGGAAAAGAGCTTCTGCAACGATGATTCTCCTTTCCTACATGAGAGGTTCATTATCTTAAAAGTGCCACTGTCATGAAATTGATGCTTTTTAGTATGTTATTAATGAAAAAATTGGCAGCCGGTATGGACCCATCCGTTTTTTCCACCACAAAATTTTGACGTATATGGCTTTTTGTAACTCCCGCCATGAAAATCCTCTCGAGGGATTTGTTTTTGAGAAGAAGCAGGAAGTGATGTACATCGCAGGACTGCCCTCAAGTGGACTCATTAGTTATACCTCCGGGAAGGGAGTTCGTTGTTCCTTCGTGTTAGCCAAAATGCCGGCTCGTTGCATTGCTGGATATTGCTCGAACACTCGGGAGGATGGATTTACCCTTCATAACCCTTTACCCTTCATATCTTGGTGCCAGAAACTATGGTGATGTGAGTTTAGGAGGGTCATTTAAACAAAAGTAATCCTTTTCTTCCAATTTGTGGCATCTTGTTGCCGAGGAACTGCGTTGAAGTGAGTTATTCGGCTGATTTCAGACAAAAAGTAGTGCTTTGCAACCATCTTGTGGCATCTTGGTGCTGGGGAGCTATGTTGATGTAATGTTGAGGAGCTTCATCTAGGCAAAAGTAGTGTTTTTCTTCCAACTTGTGGCACCTTGTTGCCGAGGAACTGCGTTGAAGTGAGTTATTTGGCTTACTTCAGACAAAAAGTAGTGCTTTGCAACCATTTTGTGGCATCTTGGTGCCGAGGAACTGTGTTGAAGTGAGTTATTTGGCTTATTTCAGACAAAAAATAGTGCTTTGCAACCGTCTTGTGGCATCTTGTTGCCGAGGAACTGCGTTGAAGTGAGTTATTTGGCTTATTTCAGACAAAAAGTAGTGCTTTGCAACCGTCTTGTGGCATCTTGTTGCCGAGGAACTGCGTTGAAGTGAGTTATTTGGCTTATTTCAGACAAAAAGTAGTGCTTTGCAACCATCTTGTGGCATCTTGGTGCTGGGGAGCTATGTTGATGTAATGTTGAGGAGCTTCATCTAGGCAAAAGTAGTGTTTTTCTTCCAACTTGTGGCACCTTGTTGCCGAGGAACTGCGTTGAAGTGAGTTATTTGGCTTATTTCAGACAAAAAGTAGTGCTTTGCAACCATCTTGTGGCATCTTGGTGCTGGGGAGCTATGTTGATGTGATGTTGAGGAGCTTCATTTGGTAAAAGCTTTGCTTTTGGACCATCTGTGGCTTCTTGGTGCCAGAAACTATGGCGATGTGAGTTTAGGAGGGTCATTTTAACAAAAGTAGTGCTTGGTGACGAGAAACGGTGAAGTGAGTCAAGGGGCTTCATTTAGACAAAAATCATTTTTTTTGGTGCTGTTCTGTGGCATTTATAGGCAATTACAAACGATTTTTTTTTTTGCATCAATAACTCGCGGAGTCGTCATTCGCGGCAGGGGTAAGTTTGCTCCGGCGACCCATTTTCTCCCCAATATGTCTCCTTAGCAACAGCCACATAAATGAATTCCCCTCCTTAATGGCGTTATTCTAAAAAATTCATTAATCCTCCCGCCACGCTCCCCAAAATTCCTTCAAACCTTTCATTCCCCCCCCCAACTCCGCTCAGGCCCCAGGAAGCTAATTGGCAACTCGTGAGCATTACAACATTCATCAGCGTCCTCTGCTATCAGATAACTAGTTCCCCGGGTCTCGGCGCAATTTAGCGGCGCCTGAGAGAAAGACGCTTACCGAGCGGTTTGCCTCCCATCTTATTTCCCAGCGCCCCCCCCCAACCCACCGCCTCGCTCCCGCCCCAAAACGCGGCCGCGGGCTCGGCTCGGGAGCCGCTGACGTCCGACCTCCCACCCGTGTGACCCGAGGATCAAATTAGAAGACGAACCTAATCATTTTTCTCACTTGTTTTTTTTTTTTTTTTATGTGCAGGGCATAAAACCGCATTTTGTGCAACGTATTTAATTGTTGTAGCGTGATTTGTGATATTCTGTCGCCGCCAGATACTGTATAAGGGTGTCAGGCTGTGTAATGAGGATGCCTCCCCTGCCGATCGGGCCTATTTATGAAATTGTCTCCGTAGAGACGGGGAAATATTAGAGAGGACGTCCGTTTTGAATGTACAGTGAAGCTCAAAATGGTTCACACGCTGGTTGACTTTGGAGTTAAAGTGATTTTTATTCATAGTATGGTTATGATGTGGTTGCGAGAGGGGTCTTGTTACAGATTTGATGAAAATATTTATATTTTTCACCTTCTGAACATTTGCAAATAAGAAAAAAAATACATTTTTTTTTAAAACTACCGTAATTCCCGGCCTACGGAGCGCACCTGGTTACAAGTCTATCCCTATTGATAGCACATACTATAGTTAAGCGAGTAGCAGCTTATTGGAATACAATTTTCAGCATTCTATGAAGATATTATGTTCATATTTACAACTTTATCAATTCAAGATGGTATGCCGACACTTCGCAAACACGGTGGGACCGGTCAGAAAACGAAGAATTTAGAATATATTATTTTCAAAATACATTCTGAATATTATTCTATTATTATTTATAATGATCGCTTACGGTTTTTAATCTCATGTCATTATGCAAGCCGCATATCCTCACAACGGTTGCGGGAAAGCCGGACCCTATCCCAGCTAGCTTTCAATGTATAATTGGATGGATAAATAACTATTCCTTAATACAGTGTACACCGTAATTCCCGGCCGACAGAGCGCACCTGGTTACAAGCCTCACCGAATACATTTGTAAAGGAAATACCATTTGGTACACACATACGCCGCAGTTGTGTAAAAGCCGCAAGTGCCCAGATTGAAACGCGAGATATTCACAAAGACGGTCCACAGAAAGAGTTCAACGCGAGCCCTAACGCTAACGCTAGCACCGAGCTCGCACTAACGTGAACAGAGCCGGTTAAAATAAAACATACCGGTAAATATCACTGAGACAAGGCAGTAACACAGCGGCAACACGCTAGCACAGCGCTAACAGGGCCGGTAAAAGTCACTTCCTTGGCACAAATATTCCACCTTTTCCGCTCGAATGCCCCCTTGCGGCCGTTAGAAAAAAATGCACAAATTAGCCGCATAAACCGCAGGGTTGAAAGCGTGTGGAAAAAAGTTGAGGCTTGTAGGCCAGAAATTACGGTAGTAAAACTTTATATGAATATGAATGTCATGCTATTCGCTTCTTCCATTTCCAGTGATTGGCCCGCAGAACTCGAGCAGCTTCACTCTGAGTGCCGTCTTTTACACCGATAACAAAACTCTATTTGGGCACTTCCAACGTGCTTCTTATTGCGGTTGTAGTTCACAGTGGTGTGGCCGAGAACTAAAACTTCAGTCATCCCAAAGGAAATTGTGGTATCCCGTAGCAACAAGAACAGTACGACTGAAAAATGACATCAAATCACATCTCACAGCAATTATTAAGACGCGGGGGTAGGTTTCTTGAAAAAAATTATTGTGCGGTCAGATAAAAAAGGATAAATTGAATTAAAAAAATTATATATATATATATAATAACATTATACCTGGCTATAGATGTTTCTGTCATTTTTTTTTAGGTCAACAAAAAAATTACACAACTACAACAATGCAGAGAGTACAAACATACTGATAATCATCCATCCATCCATCCATTTTCTTTGCGGCTTATCCACACAAGAGTCACGGGGAGTGCTGGAGCCTATACCAGCTGTCGACGGGAAGGAGGCGGAGTACACCCTGAACTGGTTGCCAGCCAATCGCAGGGCACGTAGAGACAAACAGCCGCACTCACAATCACACCTAGGGGCAATTTAGAGTGTCCAATTCATGTTGCATGATTTTGGGGGCGTGGGAGGAAACCGGAGTGCCCGGGGAAAACCGACGCGGGCAAGGGGAGAACATGCAAACTCCACACAGGCGGGGTCTTGATCGAACCCTGGTCCTCAGAACTGTGAGGCTAACGCTTTCCCAGCTAAGACACCGTGCCGCCTGACGAGAAATATTCTATTAGATAGAGCAATGGCTTGACTAAATGCCACAAGATGGCGCCAGATCAATATTTTTACATGCGACATGGATTGGGCTAAACCCCCCCAAAAAAATCTTTGGAGAGGCAAATTCATGAATGCCAAACTACGGAACGCGGGATTTAACTACCAAGGAAATCTAAAATGGTAACGATTTTGTGTCAGCTGTTAAGCGGTTAAATGCTGCTCCAGTACCAGACAAAGACTTTCAAAACACGAGCAAAACAAGGTGTCATTATCAAACCCCCGCCACCCCCGCCGCCCCCACTCCACGATCCTCCTTCACCGTAACGAGCTTTTATGATATAAAATAGCGATTCCCAAGTTAACTGGAAATAATGAGAACAAATAAAGTCATTATGGCGGGGGGAAAAAAAAAGAGAGCAGGGACTGGGCAAAGCCTCTGTACGTGGATGACTCAGTCGCGCTGAAATGCGGGGAGAGTTTTGGGACCCCGCCGAGGACCGTGAAACACGCTTTTAATGGGGGAACTTTTACGACGCGCCGGCGCTCTCGTGAAGCCGCCCAGTCTGCTCCGCCCATAAACCGAAGAGCCGCGCGACTCGGTGACGCGACGTGTCCATAGCAGGCAATAAAATACTGTGTTGTATATTTACATTTTTTTCTGTGCACGTAAACATACAAACACTTCAAATAATGGTCTTTTCTCATTCCTTTTGCGATATTGTGAGTCCACGCTGGATATTGCAGGCGAAATTTATCGTTTGCGGATAATTATTACTATTACTTCAGCTGACTGAGTCAATTGTGAAAATCTTTGTGTGTATCTCTACGTCTGTATTAAAACTCCCCCAGGTGGCCAAGACCCACACGCCAGAAGGAGCAACACAATCCCCACTCAATTGAAGCAATAAAAAGTTGCAAAATTCCTCTATTTAAGTTTATCATTAGTTAAAAACCATTTTTAAAAAAATGGTATTTCAATTAATTTCAATAGGTAAAGATTCTTTTGAGTGTTTTGAGTTACAAATGTGCTCATAGGAAGAGCTAAACTTGTATCTTAAAGCACCACTGTATATATTATCCATCCAGCCATTTTTTTAGCCGCTTATCCTCACAAGGGTCGCGGGGAGTGCTCGGAGCCTATCCCAGCTGTCAACTGGCAGGAGGCGGGGCACACCCTGAACTGGTTCGCCAGTTAATCGCAGGGCACATGGAGACAAAGAGCCGCACTCGCAATCACACCTAGGGGCAATTTAGTGTCCAATTAATGTTGCATGTTTTGGGGGTGTGGGAAGAAACCGGAGTGCCCGGAGAAAAGCCACGCAGGCACAAGGAGGACATGCAAACTCCACACAGGGAGGCCTGGGATTGAACCCGGGTGTTCAGAACTGTGAGGCTTTCCAGCTGAGCTACCGGGCCGTAAGTCATGTGACTCGGGAAAATGGCAGCGCCCCTGAAAATTCACAATTGTCGGTAAAAAAATCACATTATTAAACGGGAGAGGATTTAACATCACGTTATCAAGATAGAGTCCATATTTCATGACCTATCGGATACACTGTTACTCCAAACCACCGGAATTTTCCGTTAAACTTCACCTCACCTCCACCAGTCTCGAGTTGCCTGCGGTTCAAAATTGTCTCCACACTTTTGAAAATGATTGTTCAAAAACTGACACCATCCGAAGCCCCGACATAAACCGACAATAACAATCAGATCCGGAGCACTTAGTGTAAAACCTGCAGCGTGTACGCGGCCCTAATGCGGGGTGAAATCTGACGGCCGTAGCCGAAAGCTATCCGGACCGGAAAAAGAAATAGCGCTGAATGTTTTATAGCGCAAAGAACGATCCGGGTGGTATAGCATGTGGCCGCGTCGATGTGCATCAGGCGAGGGCCGGCCCGATCGATGCCTTAGGGCTAGCGCAAATTGAATTCCGTGACGGGAAATGTAAGTTGTGAACTGTTCCAGGATGTTTTGGGGAAACAAAAAAAAACAAAAAACAAAAATAATACATTTTTTAGGCCTCCTGGAGCAGAGCCCCTCTTAAAATTGCCTTATTTTGTCGACATTCATCGCTGCTCGCGTCGTTAATTTGTTTTTGTTTTTAACCGCGGTCTGAATACGGAAGACAGAGGAAAAAACGATTTTAAAAAACAAGTCTTGACCTTCGTTAAGATGCCGTTTGGGTGACTTCGAAAAAGTCGCCCGTGCGTGGAATTCCAAAAACAACCGTGAACGCCGAGCTCGCTTGTGAAGTTTGCGTGCTAGGATAAGACTTTGCTCTCTATGCATTTTGAGAAAATGTTATGATTCTGTATGCATATCAGCTTCAATTTCTGCTGCTCAAGATGGCAACGTCGCCGTATGCCTGCTCTGCATACGTACAATTTGAAGCCAACAATGCATGACCTGGTAAAAAATATTATTCCATTTTTTTATTTCTCTGTGTATCTGCTCTCCTTTCCAGCGCTGACGAACGTGAAGCTGTGGGCCATCGACCGCCAATGTTTCCAGACCATCATGATGCGGACGGGTCTCATCAAGCACACGGAGTATATGGAGTTTTTAAAAAGGTAAAAAAGTGGCCCGAGAAGATCTGCTATGAAATAACAATAGGAATGCAAAGCGATACAGTTACCTGAATCAGTACACTGGCGCCTTGGTTCTCCAACACAATCCGTTCCAGAAGCCTGGTTGAAAACCAAAAAGTTTGAAAACCAAAGCGCGTTTTCCCATTACGATGAATGGAAAATGAAATAATGCGTTCCAAGCCTAAAAAAAAAGTTTTTTTAAAAGCGATTTTTTTTTAGCTTTTCCTGATAATAAACTGCATAGTAGAAATACATGTATAGTTTAAATAATTTATATTATGCAATCATTTAAGAAATGTATTTATTTTTTGCTTAAAATGTGTGCTTTAGCCTAGTAGAATATGCAGCCTTGTAAACCCTTTTTTCTTTATTAACAAAAGTGCAGAATAACGTTAAACAAGTAATAATGAGGGAAGAAATTTAGTTTTTTAATTGCACAGAAAGTACGTAACAAAAAAATAACTTCCAACTAGAGGTAGAGTTAATGGAACAAAAGAAAAAAGCAACGCAAAACAAGTTTCAAATGTCTTTGGTGGGGGTGACTCACCCCTTTTTTTTCACAAAGAATGAATATAATGTTTTTTTCTGCCATCTTTCAAGCATTTTTTTTGAAGTGGCTCATAACAACATCATTAAAAATTTGCAGTGCTCTGCAACATTCAGCTTTATTCGGGTGATGACGTTCTACAAAATTATGGATGTCGCTCCATTTAGCGCAAATAGCTTTAATATGGGCACTTGAGACATCTTTCCAGCCTTCAGCCTCATCAGACGACATCTCCTCCCTTCCTCGCCAACACGAAAATAAGAAGCAACTTTTCGACTTCCTCCAACAAATTGTCGAGGGTCAGCTGGTCGGGGTGTTTGAATACCGATTTCCGTTCGAAAACCAAAGCAAAAAAAAAATCTCTAAATTTTCGTTCGAAAACCTATTTGTACGAAAACCAAGACGTTCGAAAACCGAGGTACCACTGTATTTACCCACTTCCAGATTTCTGCTTGAAAACTTTGGAGCGCTATTCTTTGTTCTGACGTGACGAAAGACGAACTCTTTGGAAGTTGTGCGGCCCATTAAATCTGTCTTTTAAAACAAAGCATTTGATAATAAGAAGATCAAACATAGCGGTGACAGCGTGACTGTCTGGGGCTGCTTTTCACTTCAAGGACCTGGACAACTTCTGAATAATGGAACAATGAATTCTGCCGTCCAGAAATTCTTGAAAGGTGACCATCCAGCCACTATTTTGTGCCCTCAAGATCAATCACTGTTGGGTTACACAGCAGGACAAAACCCCAAACCTTACCACAAATCCGCCTCTGAATAGCTAACTGGTTCCAATTCAAAATCCAGACTTAAATCCACTTCAGTTCTTGCTTAAATCCCTGCGATATAAATGGCTTCACATGAACATTTCTGGAGTTCAGGGAAATTACTTTTCAGCGGAAACCTGTTTTCAGGCTTCTTGGCGGAAAAATGTCTAGAACTCGGAAATGCGTGGAGGATTTTAATTCAAATTTCATGTGTCTACTCAGGCACCGTAGAGACAATATTAGATCCCAAATCCGAGGAAAAACTTGGTTTGGGAAAACATGTGCCCTTTAAATAACTTATGAAGTCACTCGCGTAATTTGTCTTTATCTTTATTCTCTCCGGAAGAAGCCCATTATCACTTTAAAGGCACGCTGACTGTTTTATCTGCTTGCACGCGGCACAGGATGAAAGAGGATCAAACGACACGGAAAGGGCTAAATGCGTCGAAAAAGACGCACGGGATGCGGTTTGCCTGCTAGACCTCGACACGTTTTATACCGTCCGCCGCTGTGGTCGTGACAAAGAAGACCGTTTGATGTCCCCCCCCCCCCATTTACATCCGAATGGGCCACGTTTTCGCCTTTCCGCAGGATCGCTTCCACTACACCAGAGCGCATGAATCACAGTGATTGAGATCAGAAGCTGTCACTTTTTGACAGAGTTATTTCATGGGAGGCAGATGGATGCGGCAAGTCATCAGAGCCACCCGTTAAAATAATGTTTGGCCGCAGGTGCCCGCGACGTAGCGGAAATGGCGAACCGAGCCGGGACGATCGCCGAAGTTGAGCAAAATTAGCTTCGCGGAACATCAGAGTACTCGTAGAAAAAAAACAAAAAAACATTTAATGATTAACGCTGCGTGTTTTGTAGTTTAGCTCACGGCCCCGCGGATGGTCAGAACTTGTAAAACAACCGCAGGGTCACGACTTGGGATACCCAGACTTCCCTTTCCCCAGCCACTTCTTTCAGCTCTTCTGGAGGGATCCTCAGGCGTTCCCAAGCCAGGTGAAAGACATAGTCTCCCCAGCGTGTCCTGGGTCGTCCCCAGGGTCTCTTTCCGGTTGGGAGGTGCCCGGAACACCTCACCAGGGAGGCGTCCGGGAGGAATCTGAATCGGATCCCCAAGCCTCCTCATCTGGCTCCTCTCAATGCGGAGGAGCAGCGGCTCGACACTGAGCCACTCCTGGATGATCGAGATTCTCACCTTACCTCTAAGGGAGAGTCCGGACACCTTGCGGAGGAAACTCATTTCGGCCGCTTGTATCCCGGATCTTGTTCTCTTGGTCATGACAAACAGCTCATGCCCATAGGTGAGGGTAGGAACGTAGATTGACTGGTAAACTGAGAATTATATTAAAAGTACAATATTGAAAAAATGCAGAACTGGAGCGAATGATTTGCAAGAATATGTTACAGCAAACCCGCAGGGTACTTTGCTTGTCTCAAGAGTTATATAAGGTCTGACGCTCTTTGAGAACATACTGTATATGAGTTCATTGTCACATTGAAGACGTCAATAAGCCGACGTCACAGTACTTTGTCTGTCTTTTAACTGTCCCTGAAGGGCGTTTCGTAAGTACTTGAAGATTTTGCCCGTTTGTCAGCTAGTGTTAGCAAACGGCTTTTCAGATGGGTGTTCGTTGCACTTGTGCTCTTGTTATATTTAAGGAAAAAAATGGCATATTTTTCCAGTAACTGTGCTCCCGGTTTCATTTTTAGCTCATTTCCGGCCTGCAGAGCGCACCTGGTTATAAGGCTCACCCAGTACATTTGTTGAGGAAATACCATTTGGTACATACGCAAGCCGCACATGTGTAAAAGTCACAAGTGCCCACATTGAAACACGAGATATTTACAAAAAAGACGGTACGCAGAAAGAGTTTTCAAAGTTTAAAGTTTTAACATAGCAACAACATGATAGCTTGTAAAAAAAAAAAAAAAAACATACCGGTAAAAAAATAAAAGCCATGGCAGCTACACAGTAACAACACGGTAGCACAATACTAACAGAGCTGGTTAAAAAAAACATACCTAAATCACTGAGTTGGGCCAGTAGTAACACAGCAGAAACACACTAGCGCGGCGCTAGCACAGCGCTTAAAAAAAAAAAAAAAAAACATACCGGTAAAAGTCACTTCCTTGGCACATATATTCCACCGGTCTAACTCTTACCTTTTCCGCTCGAGTGCCCCCTTGCGGCCGTTAGAAAAAAATACACAAATTAGCCGCACCACCGCATAGACGGGTAGGGTTGAAAGCGTGTGGAAAAAGTTGCGGCTTATAGGCCCGGAAATTACGGTAAGTATTTCCACACGCTTGAGGTACCGATGCTGACACAATCGACTAATCAACCTGTCGTCTTCGTGGTCTTCATAGGCAAACCCAAAAAGTAAGCAGAGACATTTTTTTTTTCTGAATCATGTTTACAGCTACAAATCTGCCTTCAACTGTATTTTTGGATTTTGACTTGCATCGGCGTCAAAATCACACATTTCCCTCTTCATAACCTCAAAATGTTTTTCTCCCTTTGTTAGCAAAACCCGGAGTCAAACCTTCACTCACCTCTCGAGAGCACATTTTTCCATTAGCCGATCTAAGAAACGCGGCCAAGGCGAACCGTTGAAAATATTCACGAGGCGAAAGGGAGTAGATTGCAATTGCATTAACGTCAGTCCCGACGCAGCCAGACGTCGTCTTGCGAGGGAGATAGCGATCGCCTTCCTCTGCATTATTGTATTATTTAATAGTCGGAGCGTAGCCAGACGCTCACATACAGGATCCGCGAAAAGGTCAAAGTGGTATCATAAGCCGCATGATCGTTAGCGCGACTTGATTGTCGTGCGTGATAGGTGACGTTCGCGCGACCATTTGCGCTGCCGGCTGTTGCGTAATCGCACGTGAAAAATCCATTATTAAAGTGTTCCTTAAATGTTTCATTTTGGCTCCCACTTATAAAATGTATCCGAATACATAATAACATTTTTTAAAATGAATATAAATATACTGTATTGAGAAAATACCTGAGATGAAATAAATTTGATCATCAAAGATGGCCAAGAATTCGCTTCCTCTCAATTGCGCTTTGAATTGTGTAACATTTGATTAAAATGTGACATTTTGGGGATCCGGATACATATACCATAATTTCCGGCCTACAAGCCGTGACTTTTTTCTCCACACGCTTTCAACCGTGCGGTTTATGCGGCAAATTTGTGCATTTTTTCCAACGGCCGCAAGGGGGCACTCGAGCGGAAAACGTAACAGTGAGACCGTTGGAATATATGTGCCGAAGAAGTGGCTTTTAATGGCCCTGTTAGCGCTTCGCTAGTGTTAGCGCTGTGCTAGCGTGTTGCTGCTGTGTTACCGGTAAGTTTTACTTCAACCGGCCCTGTTTAACCGGCCGCGCTAGCGGTACCATTAGCACGACGCTAGTGGTAGCACTAGTGTCAGCGTGGCGCTAGCATTAGTGCTAGCATTAGCATGGCGCTACCGTTAGCACTAGCGTTAGCACTAGCCTTAACCTCTTTCTGTGTACCATCTTTCTTTGTAATCTCGTTTCAATGTGGGTTTCAATGTGCGCACTTGCGGCTTTTACACAGGTGCGGCGTAAGTATATACCAAATGGTATTTCCTTGACAAATGTACTCGTTGAGGCTTATAACCAGGTGAGCTTTGTAGGCCGGGAATTACGGTATATACAGTATTAAGGAATAGTTATTTATCCATCCAATTATATGTATTTGTAATCAAGAATAATCATTCATTAAACATACATAAAACAACAATCATTAAAAACCGGGAGTCACTAGTGTTACACACGCCTGCCTTTGGTGTGGGCAGCGTGGGATCGATTCCCGCTCAGTGATGGTGTCGATATCTGGCCTGCGACTGGCTGGCGACCGGTTCAGGGTGTAGTCTGTCCTTTGCCCGAAGCTAGCTGGGATAGGGTCCGGCTTTCCTGCAACCCTTGTGAGGATACGCGGCTTGGATAATGACATAACATTAAAAACCGCGAGTGATCATTATAAATAATAATAAAATAATATTCAGAATATATTTTGAAAATAATATGTTCTAAATCCTTTGTTTTCTGACCACTCCTGCCATGTTTGCGAAGTGTCGGCATACCATCTTGACTTTATAAAGTTGTAAATATGAACATAATATCTTTATATAATGCTAAAAATTGTATTCCAGTAACCTACTTGCGTAACTATAGTATGTGCTATCAATAAGGAAGGAAAATTAAAATTAAAAAAATAATAATAAAGTAAAAAAATTGAGAATTAATTTAAAAAGTATTTAAAAATTAAAAATTAATTTAAAATTGAAAATTGATTTAAAAAATTGATAAATTTAAAAAACTTAAAAAATTAATAAAAAAATAAACATGAATAAAAAAAAAATAAAAAGTGTTCCAAAATTATAATCAGTCACATTAAAATGACATAGCCACACATATAAACCATGACATCAGCAAGGGGTGGTAGGAACCCCCCGGACGGGCCGGATGTGGCCCACGGGCCGTAATTGGCCCGAATGCTCAGGGTCACAAAGGGTCAATATTGCCTCCCAAAATACTCGAGTCGCCGCGTGGCCCCACGCTACGCCGCTGCAACCGCCACATTGCCAGCTCGCCTCCATTGAGGAAGCGCGGAGCGGAATAAAGATCAGCAGCGATGAGATGATTCAGATTACGGTAATGCGACATGGAAATTGGGGTGGGGGGCGGGATGCAGGCGAGACCTCGCCACCAGATGAGCTCTTTGTTTGCCGATCCGGTTTTTTCCCTTTCAAACTCTTTTGTTTAGTCGGCTCCATAACAGCTGCGTGGAACAGTTCGATGGAACTGTTGAAAAGCCATGAAAAAAAAAAAAGGGGCTAAAATTAGATCCTCTTTCTGGTGTGTCCGACCACCTGAGCGCTGCGTAACCGGACCCGTTGCTCAGCTTATGCTTAAATATTAATACGCACACGCTGTACCATAGAACGGGTCAGCACCTATAGAATAATAACCGTCTCCCTGTTGCCCTTTTTGCCATACATTGTTAATGAGCTCTGCTTAGATGACGCCGCCGAGTTGTAATTGGCGTCCTGAAAGTGCTTCCTGTTCTTGTCTTTGCAGCGTTCCCACCTTCCACAGCCTTCAGGAGGACATCCTGAGCAAGGTCGCCGACGTCCTTGAGGAGGTCAGGGCTCTGTTTTTCGCAACACGGCGACATCGTTGCCCCCCGACCCCCAGCGCCGTTCCCTACGTTTGGGTCGCGGTGAAACGGACCTCTCAGATATTTGCTTGACGCGTACGGAACATCTCGATCGGGGTTCGGGAAATATTGGACAGGCGGATGGGGGAGGTCGTTTGTTACGATTTCAAAATGATTAAAAAATGTATGTAAAATGTGTAGCATTTTTTTTAAATCAGAACATTTTCATTCAATTTTTATTTAATTATTTAGATTTAATCTCCAGTGGACCATGAAATGGACGTGATTCAGTACAATTTTTCTTGTCCCCCCCCCCCCCCACCACAATCTTTTATTGATTTTTTTCTTGGGGAGTGAAACCAAGTCCAAAAACGCTTGTTGGTGGTTTTTCTCACATTTTTTCATTTAATTATTTAGATTTAATGTACAGTGGACCCTGACTTGGACGTGATTCAGTACCATTTTTCTTGTTTTTTCTTTTCCCCCCCAATCTTTGATTTATTTTTTTCTTGGGGAGTGAAACCAAGTCCAAAAATGCTTGTTGGTGGTTTTCCTCACATATTCAAGAATTTTTAAATTTATTTATTTAGATTTAATGTGCAGTGGACCCTGAAATGGATATGATTCAATCAGTACCATTGTTTTTCCAATCTTTTATTTATTTTTTTCCTTGGGGAGTGAAACCAAGTACAAAAAACGCTTGTTGGTGGTTTTTCCCACGTATTCAAGAATTTCTTATTTTAATTTTTTTTTTTTTAATGTACAGTGGACCCTGACATGGACATGATTCAGTACCATTTTTCTTCATTTTTTTCCCCCAATCTTTTATTTTATTTTTTCTTGGGGAGTGAAACCAAGTCCAAAAAATGCTTGTTGGTGGTTTTCCCCACGTATTCAAGAGTTTTGGGAGTTCTTGGCCACAATCTGTTCTAGAAAACGGTTCGAGAAGTGATTTGTTCAAAAACCGAATCGATATTTCCCATTACAATGAATGGAAAAAGAAATAATGCGTCCAAGCCCCCAAAAAATTGGGCTTTTTTAAAGCATTTTTTTAGCTTTTCCTGATAATAAATGGCATAGTAGAAATACATGTATAGTTTAACTACTCAAGCCAAAAAAAGGAAAAATATGTGTTTCATGCCGAAAATATGATGTTGCAACAAAACATTTGTCAGTTGTACAAAACCATCAAAAAAACAATTTTGAGTAGCTCTGCTTTGAGTCCAGAGCTGTAAACAAAAAGTCCCTTGCGCTAACTAGCGAGCATATGCACTAGTCTTCTTTTAAGTCTATGTACATTCAGTACTTGTTGCTTCTACAAAGTTTAAAGGAATTAGTTATACAGTATTGTGTGAACAAACCTCTGAAGGAATTGGTTAAGTCATTTTTGCGTAAACCGATTCACTCATTACATTGCTACTTTTCTCGCTACCGAGTTTACTAGCGAGCTACATAACGTATTGTATAGCTAACAAAAGGCAAAATACAGAGAAGCTTCGGTTCTCCACCACAATCTGTTCCAGAAAACGGTTGGAAAACTGAATTGTTTGAAAACCGAATCGATGACTCCCATTACAATGAATGGAAAAAGAAATAATGCGTTCCAAGACTAAAAAAATTCGGCTTTTTAAAGCATTTTTTTAAGATTTTCCTGATAATAATCTGCATAATAAAAAATACATGTATAGTTTAAATACTTTATATAATAAATAATTTAAGAAATATATTTATTTTTTGAATAAAATGTATGCTTTAGTAGTAGAGTACACTAGGCTGGGAGTGCATTGCCACATCTGTAGCGACTCGGGCTCCACCTTGTAAACTTTTTTTATTAACAAAAGTGCAGAATAATTTTAGACAAACAACTGCCCTTCTTTGGAGCCACGATTGGGGGTTAATACGGTAGTCCTCGTTAAGAAGAAAAACTACCGGGACACGTCTATGTACAGAGGGTGCGTTATACATAATAACAAAAGTGCGGTGGTTGTGCCGTGCGCATTATGCCATTTCCGGGTATTTTTTCGGAGGGGCGTTCGAATTGACAATAACAAAGCATGCTGTGGATCAGCTGCTTGTGCCGCGCGCATTAAGTTTTTGTCGGGGGCGTTTGAGTACCGATTTTCGTTTGAAAACAGAAGAAAAAAAATCAAAAAAATTTTCGTTTGAAAACCGAATTGTTCGAAAACGGGGGACGTTCGAGAACCGAGGCTTTACTGTGTATATATATATATATATATATATATATATTTTTTTTTTTTTTTTCTAGTAAATACAATTCTGACGGCCATCAATTATCCGCTGACTTGGACCAGCCACTCTCCCGCTGCGAAGATCCGGGCTTCACTATAATTATAATTGGACAGCATAATGAACTATGAGGGGAAAAAAAAGTGGTTTATAAATTGCATTTATTACTGTAATTACTAAATTGACAATTTACATATGCTCATAAAAGAAGTCGAAAAGGGCTGTTTCACTCCTCAGAAAACCTGTTACCCCATTTCAAATATAGAATGAGATTTTACGTTTAATTATTTTAATCTGAAATACAACCACAGGAAATAGATACATGTTGTCTACAATGCACATTTTTACACAATATATTTTTCATTGTATGTATAGTACATGAAATACAACTTTGTTGACATTAGCGTGGAATGTTGATGAGCAAATGCAAAAAAAAAAAAAAAAAACCTAACATAAACCAAGCAAACAGTAAATTGCAATTTAACTGCAGGATTTTGATTTTAAAAACAGAAAAAAACTTTGCCAAGCCCGACAACGAATAACAAATGCAGCAAACTATTTCATCACTCGTATGGGCGGTGAGCATTTCTTCATATTTTGAAGTTGATAATAATTATTAGTTTTCATAGAATTCTATATATTTTTTTTATTTTGGTGACCCCCGGAGATCACCGCGTTGTTAGCATTTGGCTACATCGCCAATCTTGAGCTAGCCAAATCCAGATGACAGCAACGCTTTGTGAGCAGGATTCAAGATCGGAGCGGCCCCTGTGCGGCCCGTGGACCGTAACTTTCCCACCCCCGATGTAAACGCAACGTTACATTTTTATTTACAGAGACAAAACTGATTTCACGAGCCATTAAGTCAACAAAGGGAAACCTTTCGCATGAGCCCGAGCAGGAAATGAATCCATCTCGCAAATGTAGTGCATTTGCAAAAAGTGCACGCTGATTTCCATCTTTCACCATCAGCGCAACAAAGAATATTAATATGTTCCCTTTTTTATTCCACCTCCATCCCCCTTGTCTTTCAATTCATATAAAGCACAGGTGTCAAACGCGAGGCCCGGGGTCCGGATGTGGCCCGTGAAGGCAAATCACGTGTATCAGCTTCCATCATTTTCGTTAAAATCTGGACCAAAATTTCAAATTGTCATATCATAAATGATGACAATTTTTGTGCTACCAAACATCAACAGTTGAAAAACACACTATCCTTGATTTCTGATTCCAAAACTAGTTGATCAATTTTAATGTGTAAATAATGATGGGTTGGTTTAAGTCAGAAACAAAAACCTTAACTACAATGTGGCCCGCGATAGAAAAGAGCTTGACACCCCTGATGTAAAGTATCCGGCGCGGTCACATTCTGGGTGAAATCCGTCTCCTACGTCATCTTTTTGTTCAAGCCGAATTCACCAACGGTGTCGTGAATAAAAAGGACGTTCGATAGGCAGCTACGACGTCCACACCGACACGTTCAGCTTTGCTTGTGGAGGCGATAAAGAAACACGGCGAATTCCCCTCGCCAACTAATGAGCTCATTGATAGTCTGCTGTCGATTTTCCTGAAAGATTTTCGATAATTTGGCCTGAACTTTTTTGTCACCTTTCGTTGTTACTTGCAACTTGCATTTTTTAGACTGACCTGTCGAGGATTTTCGGCCTTAGTTTTCCATTCCAGTATGGCCTCATCTCGTTACCCTTGACAGCTTTTAAATGTGTTTTTGTTTGTTTGTTTTTTTTAAGTCATTGGTCTTGTCAAATGCAGCCCTATGGGGGCACAAACCAGTGCAATCTGTAGGCCGGTCCCAAGCCCGGATAAATGCAGAGGGTTGCGTCAGGAAGGGCATCCGGCGTAAAAACTGTGCCAAACAAATATGAGCGTTCATCTAAAGAATCCCATACCGGATCGGTCGTGGCCCGGGTTAACAACGCCCGCCCCCGGCACTGCTAACCTACAGGGCGTCGGTGGAAATTCAGCTACTGTGGGTCGAAGACAAAGAAGAGGAGGAAACCGGATCCAGCGTCAGAAGAAAAAGAGGAATGCACAGAGCCTACAACTGAGTGTAGGGACTTTGAATGTTGGGACTATGACAGGAAAAGCACAGGAGTTGGTTGACATGATGATTAGGAGAAAGGTTGATATTCTGTGCATCCAAGAGAGCAGGTGGAAAGGTAGTAAGGCTAGAAGTTTGGGAGCAGGGTTTAAATTATTCTACCACGGAGTAGATGGGAAGAGAAATGGAGTAGGGGTTATTTTAAAGGAAGAGCTGGCTAAGAATGTCTTGGAGGTAAAAAGAGTATCAGATCGAGTGATGAGACTAAAATTTGAAATTGAGGGTGTTATGTATAATGTGGTTAGCGGCTATGCACCACAGGTAGGATGTGACCTAGAGTTGAAAGAGAAACTCTGGAAGGAACTAGATGAAGTAGTTCTGAGCATCCCAGACAGCGAGAGAGTTGTGATTGGTGCAGATTGTAATGGACATATTGGTAAAGGAAACAGGGGCGATGAAGAAGTGATGGGTAAGTACGGCATCCAGGAAAGGAACTTTGAAGGGCAGATGGTGGTGGACTTTGCAAAAAGGATGGAGATGGCTGTAGTGAATACTTATTTCCAGAAGAGGGAGGAACATATAGTGACCTACAAGAGCGGAGGTAGAACCACGCAGGTAGATTATATTTTGTGCAGACGATGTAATCTGAAGGAGGTTACTGACTGTAAAGTAGTGGTAGGGGAGAGTGTAGCTCGACAGCATAGGATGGTAGTATGTAGGATGATTCTGGTGGTGGGTAGGAAGATTAAGAAGACAAAGGTAGAGCAGAGAACCATGTGGTGGAAGCTGAGAAAGGAAGAATGTCGTGCGGCCTTCCGGAAAGAGGTGAGACAGGCTCTCGATGGACAACCGAAGCTCCCGGAAGACTGGACGACGACAGCCAAGGTGATCAGAGAGACAGGCAGGAGAGTACTTGGTGTGTCATCTGGTAGGAAAGGGGAGAAGGAGACTTGGTGGTGGAACCCCATAATACAGGGAGTCATACAAGGAAAGAGATTAGCGAAGAAGAAGTGGGATACTGAGAGGACTGAGGAGAGGCGAAAGGAGTACATCGAGATGCGACGTAGGGCAAAGGTAGAGGTGGCAAAGGCTAAACAAGAGGCATATGAAGACATGTACACCAGGTTGGACACGAAAGAAGGAGAAAAGGATCTCTACAGGTTGGCCAGACAGAGGGATAGAGATGGGAAGGATGTGCAGCAGGTAAGGGTGATTAAGGATAGAGATGGAAATGTGTTGACTGGTGCCGGTAGTGTACTAAATAGATGGAAAGAATACTTTGAGAAGTTGATGAATGAAGAAAATGAGAGAGAAGGAAGAGTTGAAGAGGCAAGAGTGAAGGACCAGGAAGTGGAAATGATTACTAAGGGGGAAGTCAGAAAGGCACTACAAAGGATGAAAAATGGAAGGGCAGTTGGTCCTGATGACATACCGGTAGAGGTATGGAAGCAATTTGGAGAGATGGCTGTGGAGTTTTTGACCAACTTATTCAACAGAATACTAGCGGGCGAAAAGATGCCTGAAGAATGGAGGAAAAGTGTTCTAGTTCCCATTTTTAAGAACAAAGGGGATGTTCAGAGCTGTGGGAACTATAGAGGAATAAAGTTGATGAGCCACACAATGAAGTTCTGGGAAAGAGTAGTGGAGGCTAGACTCAGGACAGAAGTAAGTATCTGCGAGCAACAGTATGGTTTCATGCCTAGAAAGAGTACCACAAATGCATCATTTGCCTTGAGGATGCTCGTGGAAAAGTACAGAGAAGGTCAGAAGGAGCTACATTGTGTCTTTGTGGATCTAGAGAAAGCCTATGACAGAGTACCAAGAGAGGAACTGTGGTACTGCATGCGTAAGTCTGGTGTGGCAGAGAAGTATGTTAAAATAGTACAGGACATGTATGATGGCAGCAGAACAATGGTGAGGTGTGGCTTAGGTGTGACAGAGGAATTTAAGGTGGAGGTGGGACTGCATCAGGGATCAGCTCTGAGCCCCTTCCTGTTTGCAGTGGTAATGGATAGGCTGACAGATGAGGTTAGACTGGAATCCCCTTGGACCATGATGTTCGCAGATGATATTGTCATATGCAGTGAAAGCAGGGAGCACGCAGAGGAACAATTGGAAAGATGGAGACATGCACTGGAAAGGAGAGGAATGAAGATTAGCCGAAGTAAAACAGAATATATGTGCGTGAATGAGAAAAGTAGAGGGGGAAGAGTGAGGCTACAGGGAGAAGAGATAGCGAGGGTGGACGACTTCAAATACTTGGGGTCAACAATACAGAGCAATGGAGAGTGTGGTCAGGAAGTGAAGAAACGGGTCCAAGCAGGTTGGAACAGCTGGCGAAAGGTGTCTGGTGTGTTATGTGACAGAAGAGTGTCTGCTAGGATGAAGGGCAAAGTTTACAAAACAGTGGTGAGGCCGGCCATGATGTACGGATTAGAGACAGTGGCACTGAAGAAACAACAGGAATCTGAACTGGAGGTGGCAGAAATGAAGATGTTGAGGTTCTCGCTCGGAGTGAGCAGGTTGGATAGGATAAGAAATGAGCTCATTAGAGGGACAGCCAAAGTTGGATGTTTAGAAGACAAGGTTAGAGAGAGAAGAAGACTTCGATGATTTGGACATGTCCAGAGGCGAGAGAGTGAGTACATTGGTAGAAGGATGCTGAGGATGGAGCTCCCAGGCAAAAGGGCGAGAGGAAGACCAAAGAGAAGGTTTATGGATGTGGTGAGGGAAGACATGAGGGCAGTTGGGGTTCGAGAGGAAGATGCAGGAGATAGGCTAAGATGGCAAAAGATGACACGCTGTGGCGACCCCTAACGGGACAAGCCGAAAGGAAAAGAAGAAGAAGAAGAAGATTGGTCTTGTCAAATATGATTTTGGAGCGAGGAACAATCGAGTCGATAAATATCAGTTCCTGGGTGGACATCGAGCCTGAAAACTCGATTTTCCCCAAACTCAATTTTCATTGACTTTAAAATGCAGTTTGCTTGTAGACCAAAGGCCAAATTGCACAAAAAAAAAATATATTTTTATTGCTGCCCATGAGTCTTAAGGCATTGGTTCCCAAAGTCAACCTGGGCCCGGACCCCCAACCTCAACTTTCGCCAATAATGTAATGCTGGACACAGCTATGCCATTCTGGTACAAAGAAATCCTCAATTTTTAGTGGCTCACGTGCTCTTGCTTTTTATTTTTGCACAATAAAGCAAAACGTGGTTCAACACTGGAAAGGGCAATTCTCACATCATGATTAGCTTCCAGACGATTTCGGTTTTTCGTCTTCACATCACGGACCTCCTGAAAAGACCTTTTTCACCCCCTGGGGGTCCGCGGACCTCACTTTGGGAACCACTGGTCGAACAACACACAGTATCATAATGTAAAAGCTAACGTTAAGTCCGAGATTGCACTTTGTTTTGGTATGAATGTTAATTAGCTTATTTTTGCACCTGCTAGATGTTGAAATGTGACCTTAAAGGCCCACTGTCACGCCGATCAACATTCTAAAATAGATATTGTAATGAAAAATACATATATAACATTATTCACTTCAAAGTCTATACGAAAAAATGAATAAGAGCGGAGAGCGCGTCATCATGCGCAAAATTGCGGAAGTCTCATTCGACATCCAAGCGGTCGCCGTATTGCCTGCAACGTCATCAGCAGACGTCACATTAGTACAGTCGCCGTTGAAAACACGGAGCGGCACACCTGAACAGCCGAGATTTTGGGATTTTTCTGACACGGAAGCTCAATTGGAAGAAGAGTGACCGGGGGCAATATCACCCGATCCTTTCGAGCCATATTTAGATGATATGCGGATCACTTCTAACTAACAGCAGACTCCCCGACAGTATGGATGAGAGTATGTAGTGCATTATCGTCGCTCGCTGAAAGAATTACGTCCCCCCCACCAAACTATTTTTTTTAATAGTTCTATACACACCTACCTGTCCTGCAATCCATTTTTCACGACGAACCGGGCTTGAATCGGCTCCTGCTGATAATGTCACTTCCTGCTTTTTGTCCAAAACAAAAACAACAAAAAAACACATATGTCAAAATCGTGTTGTGTGGTGAAAATACGCATGGGTTCATTCTTGCTGACTTTTTAAAAATTATTATTAAAAACATACTAAAAATCATGCTTTTGGTGTCAGTCGACCTTTAAATTGTATGACCGCGACAGTTTAGCAACCAATGTAATATAAATAATTATAATATAAGGAACTAAGGTTACAACTGAAAACCCAGAAACTTTGGTAGGTCAGTGGCCAATTTTAGTTGAAAATCTGATATCAAATAGTCAACAAAAATGAATCACGAGGACACGAGACTACACTGTCGATGCTCTTAAACTGGCACGATTAAGAACAACAGCGATAATTGCAAGCGTAATTGAAGTCCTGGAGGGGTGCATCAATTTGCGGTCCAAACAAGAAATAAAACCGCCCTCTCCTTGTTTTATGTCCCCCATTTGAGCCTCGTAAACGGCGAAGTTTGCGTCGAGGGAAGAAAGCAGTACGACGACATAAGCCTGAAAGTCTGTACTTCTTTTTTTTTTTTTTTTTTTTTTATCCCGTCAGACCCATTACGAGGACGGCGAGTACATCATCAGGCAGGGGGCAAGAGGGGACACCTTCTTCATCATCAGCAAAGGAAAGGTGAGACCGCGTCTCGCGGGATAGCCGGACGGATCCGCTTCCGCGGGTCCCGCGAAAACAGGGAAAATGTCACAATCATCGCTCGTAGCTTGCGCGCCGACTCGTCTCTCGGCGTTATTGTTGTCGCCATGATTGTTGTCGGGGGTTCGCCACGATGGCACAAAAGACGCCCGAGTGAAAATACAAATGGGACGGTGGGGGTGGGAGAGTGATCACGAAACGCTCTGCACACACAAGCTCGGATTGATAGCGAGAATTGATTTTGAGCGCTATCGGACCGAAAAAAAAAAAAAAAAAAAAGTCTGGCGTGTAACTTGTCTGAAAGGACCAATCGGTGTCTCGTGGTCAGAATTCTCAAGCTGTTCCATTATTTTGCGACAGACCGAGAACTTTATCGATTTTGAATGATTTGCGCAGGCCAAGCTGTCAACCCGTCACGATTTTCCATTAAAATTCAAACATTCGGCGATTATTTTCCCAGACGGGCACAATCATTTTGATCGACATCCTCGTCATGACGGCCGGTCGATGGGATCAAAGGTGAAATTGCTACGTTGCGTGATTTCATTGATTTACCGATTTTCATTTGAAAACCAATCCGCTTCGAACCTTCGGGGATTATTTTGCCGTTTCGAAGCAAGAAGACATTTTTACTATGGATCGATAAAGATTAGCCATCAATAGACCGGAAGCATCTTTGATGTACTATGTAATAATGCAATTATTTGAATCATCATTTAAGTACAGTTTTTTTTAAATTTCCCGTATTTAAACACAGTGTTCATTTTTGAACTGTGTCTAATGTTGAAAAGGGCTTGCAATAATCTTATCCATCCATCCATCCATCCATCCATCCATCCATTTTTCTTAGCTGCTTATGCTCACGAGGGTTGTGGGGAGTGCTGGAGCCTGTCCCAGCTGTCAATGGGCCGGAGGCGGGGTACACGCTGAACTGGTTGCCAGCCAATCGCAGGGCACATTGAGACAGACAACAGTCGCACTCACAACTATTCACACCGAGGGGGAATTTAGAGCACAGGTGTCAAACTCAAGGCCCGGGGGCCAGATCCGGCCCGCCACATGATTTTATGTGGCCCGCGAAGCCAAATCTAGAGTGTCAATGCAGAGAGTACAAACATACTGATAATAATCCATCCATCCATCCATCCATCCATCCACCCATCCACTTTCTTAGCCGTTTATCCTCATGAGGGTCGCGGGGAGTGCTGGAGCCTATCCCAGCTGTCATCGGGCCGGAGGCGGGGTACACACTGAACTGGTTGCCAGCCAATCGCAGGGCACATGGAGACAAACAGGCAATTGCGCTCACAATCACACCTAGGGGCAATTTAGAGCGTCCAATTAATGTTGAATGTTTTTTGGGATGAGGGGGGGAAATCGGAGTGCCCGGAGAAAACCCACACAGGCACGGGGAGGACATGCAATCGGGATCGAACTCTGAGGCCAACGCTTTCCAGCCGATCCACCATGCTGCCCTACTAGAACAATAGTTGAACCAATTTTTTCAAATTTCCAAACTAGTTATCCATCAATTTGTTGTGCGTATGTAATAATTTGATGAAGTGGTTACAATTTACGGCGGCAAGGTGGAGCTCAGCTGGTAAAGCATTGGCCTCACAGTTCTGAGGTCTTGGGTTCAATCCTGGACCCGCCTCTGTGGAGTTTGCATGTTCTCCCCATGCCTGCGTGGCTTTTCTCCGAGCACTCCGGTTTCCTCCCACATCCCAAAAAACATGCGACATTAATTGGACACTCTAAATTGCCCCAAGGTGTGATTGTGAGTGCGGCTGTTTGTCTCCATGTGCCCTGCGATTGGCTGGCGACCAGTTCAGGTTGTAACCATGCCTCCTGCCCGTTGACGACAGGTGGGATTGGCTCCGGCACTCCCCGCCACCCTTGTGAGGATAAGCGGCAAAGAAAAATGGATGGATGGATGACAATTTTACTTCGGAAAGGTTTCACAGTCGCGATGACCCTCGCGTGGCCCGAGACAAAAATGAGTTTGATACCTGATCGCATTTATGGACTATTTCAGCGCCGTCCCCTTCTGACGGGTCAAGTTCCAGAAGTCCACGGCGGCCATCGCTCACTTGTCACGCCGCTAATGAAGTGATCAGCGGCCACGGCTCACCACCGAGGTGGCGCCGTCGGTCCGTTCGGATCGATGGACGAGCGTGACAGCTCGGCTCATTTGTCTCGCCAGGTTAACGTGACCCGGGAGGACTCGCCCAACGGAGAACCCGTCTACCTGCGCAGCCTGGGGAAGGGAGACTGGTTCGGGGAGAAGGCGCTGCAAGGGTACGTCGATGCCCAATGACGGCCGCCTCTTCCCGTTTGGATCTTCGCTCCGTTTCTATTTCCATCACTGTCAGCTGCTTTCTCTCCCATTGCCTCGCACATCCTGCATTTATCCTCTCTAATTTGCTATCCATCTTCCGCCCGTCTCTTATGGTGTCCTTCTTCTTTTTATTTGTATTATTTTTTTTTGTCGTTGCTGCCGATGCTCACTCCGCTTGACAGGTGCGAGTATATTCAAACGCGGCGTGCGGGGCGCCGAGGCACGTCTTTTACTTAGGTAAACATCCCACGGCACACCACCAAATAGAAACGTCACCGAAATAAAAGTGCCATGCGAGTGGATGAGCATTTCAAATGTGTTTGAATTAATCATTTAAGATTTTCTCACTATGACAAATTATGAAGAAGTCATTCCTATAAACATTCTAAAATATTGTAATGCATATAATATTATTCACTTCAATGTCTATACGAAAAAGTAAATATGAGCATCATCGGTGCGCAAAGTTGCGGAAGTGTCATTCGACGTTCAAGTGGTCGCCATATTGGCTGCGTCTTCTGCCCGTGATGTCACACTGGGACAACCCGCTGTGCTGCCGACTGTGGGACATGTCCCTTCTGACACGGAAGCTCTTTTCGAAGAAGAGAACATCTCACAATCGAGTAGAAGTGTCATATTTCGAGCCATATTTAGATGATATGCGGATCACGGCCAAACCACCCCCCCCCCCGATCCACTTCCGCGCAGCGGTGATAAAAACAATGCCGCCCGCGAACGACGACAACGCCGCGGCCAAACCGCCTCCCCGTCCGATCCACTTCCGCGGCGGAGATGAGCCACCGCGGCCCGTGCCGCGACAAGCTACCCCGGCGGACAAGGATTAGGACTACGCCCCTCCCCCCAACAATTGTTTTTTTTAGTACCTGTATAACAACCGACTCCCCGACAGTACGTATGACAGTATGTAGCATACACAGCCGCGAGCGACGACAACGGCGTAAAGCTACGACGAACCACCCCAATAGCGCTGTGACGAGCCACCACGGCGGCACCGTGAGCGTTGTCGTCGCTCGCTGAAAGAAGGATTACTCCCCCCCCAAACTATTATTTTTTTATAATAGCTCTGTACACACCTACCTGTCATTTGGAACCCACGAAGCTCTCGTCCTTTGCACCCGTGCAATCCATTTTTCCCGACGAACCGGATCTTTTGGAAAAGTATGAAGAGCAAATGCATCCTCACGAGTGTTTGAGCAATATCCTGCAATGCAACGAGCTTGGATTTTGGCTAACACGAAGGAACAACGAGCTACATTCCAGCAGGTAAAACTAGTAGAAACATACGAGACCGCTTGAGTGCGCTACTGCCCTGTATGTCACTTCCTGCTTCTTCCCAAAAACAAATCCCTCGAAATGATTTTCATGGCGGGAGTTACAAAAAGCCATATATGTCAAAATCATATTTTGTGGTGAAAAAAACGTCTGGGTCCATTCCGGCAGCCGTTTTTTTTTTCCATTATTAACATACTAAAAATCATGCATTTCATGACAGTGGACCTTTAAAGTTGAATTACAGCAACTTTCCAGCAACACGTTTACTGTATAATTACTTTGAAATATTTTACCGGATGGTCAATAACTAGAATGTACAGAAATGTCAACGAGGGGAGCAAAGAGCCAGATTGTGTCTATTTGGAGCCTCAAGATATCCGCGGCTACTGCAAACACTCTGACTCATATCGCAAACACTTTTGTCTTCAAGAACACTTAAGCACAATAAATAAAATATTTCCTCTGTCGTCTGGCGCGGACGACCGGTAGCCCTGTAAGCTATTTTTAATTCGGCCGCTGCTTTTTTTTTTTTTTTTTGCCTTCCCGGGAGAGTTCAGTTGAAACTAAAAGGGAGAGAGGGATGGAGAAGAAAATTTGTGAAAGGAGTGAGGCATAATTGGGCAGATGCGAAAAGAGGAGGTTGCCATCTTGTGGTCAGTCATGTTTCTGCTAAAAGAGGCTCAAGTGGTCCTCAAATAATCACGATGAAGGTGAGATCATGTGGAAAATTTACATTTTATTAAAAATGATCACACTATAGCAGGGATGGCAAAAAAATGCGCCGAGATGTATTGGGGGAACTCCACAGTAGGTTACTGTTGTAATATTGTTCACTAAGATGAGATGCACGGAACTGTACAATATTTACTTTTTATTACTGTCACGCGGCACGCCGCTGCATTGATGGCCAAGTGTATTTCTACGACGTGGTGATGAAATGCCGCGGGAAACATAGATAATGCAATGCGCCCTTAAGTGAGCTAACAGCGTTAGCGTCTTGTGAACGACACTTCATTGATTGCGCCGTGAAGTCGGCGAGAAAAAAGTAGCGAAATAGTAACATTTTTAGTCATAATGTCCCCCAACCCCCCCCCCCCAGAAAAAAAAAAAAACCCAATAAAGATAATTCAGTTTCAAAAGCCAGGACGGTTTGCACCGCTTTGTCCTCTGTGTCATATTCCGACGTGTGTACTTAACCGCGTTAATGATCTTCAGCTAGCTGCTTTAAAATCGTCATTTTTATGACCCAGATTGGTCTCACTTTTGGTTCTGAATGTATATAAAAGCAACATATGGTTGGCACTCCTGCTTTGAAAAATTAATCTTATCACTGATTGCTCCTTTGAGAAGTTACCGAAAGGTAAAGAAGTAAACATTAGCAAGGATTAGCAAGGAATCACACATGTGTTATTGTGGCAGATTAATAATTACTGAAAAAGTGGTCATCATTGGTGTCACTCGGCTGGGGGGGGGGTCTTCAGGTGTTTCAAAGATTTATAATTAATAATTCATGTAAAAAATGATACTTTATCACATAATCAGACTAGAATTCACCACCGTAGAGTATTTCCAACAGGAAATTAACCCCCTCGGTTACCCCGACACACACGCGACAGCTGGTAAGGTCCCGGTGGGCCGACTTCGGCCATATGTCGCTGATTAATGACCGTACGGTATGAAAGATGACACGCACGATATTGCGTGACAAGGATAGGTCGCGTCTTCGGATGATCGCTCCGAATTGGAATCCGAACAAACAAGCGACGTCAACGACGTCAGCGTACGCTTTTGTCAGCAGATCCGGCATCTGTGCCGCCATTAAAAAAAAAATATATATATATATATATATATACATCAGACGACATCGTACTTCGCAGAGATGACATCTTACATAATGATCTTTTCCACAGCTGCCTTTTTTTTTTTTTTAACATAGTCGCATGCAATTTGATGAAACTGTTACAATCGTATTGGCGTTGTCCAATCAGCTCTAAAATGTTAGAATCGAGGTCTAAAAGGGACATATTGTGGAATATTGACTTTTTTAATGGTTTTAATAAATCAATTGAGTCCCTGGTGTGCCTCCCCACCCACCAAGTGTAAACGTTAACAACCAAGTAAATCTCATTGGGGTTTTTTTTTTATTGTGCCTCGTTTTTTTCTGTCTTTTCTTTCAAGTAATACCCATGAGTCATGCGCCACATACAAATAGTGTAGTGTATGGCAGTGGTCCCCAACCCCGGGCGGTCCGTGGATCAATTGGTACTGGGCCACCAACGAAATAATCAATAGGTTCCGTTGTACTCATTATCCAACTATGAACAATCTTTTATTTTGAAAAATGACCGGATTCTCTTGGTTACATCTCGGTCACTTCAGCGCCAAAACTTACCCCTGCAACCAAGAAAAATGAGTAAAAAAAAAAATTCCTTTGGAAGGGAAAAAGGCTCAGTGAAGAGAGAAAAGAAGAGCCTACAACTTCCAAGAAAAGAAAGTTATTAAAGTTATTGCCCCCAGCAGCGCATTCATTCTCGCAGCTGGTGCACGATCACCTGTCTTTGCGATTAAACAAAAGTTCGAGTGCTACTTCCCAACCAAAAAGGACCCGCAAACTGCCGAGGGATGGATCCGTGACCCATTTATAGTATCAACAAAAGCAAGTAAAGCGTTGACCGGTCCGTTATAAAAAGGTTGGGGGCCACTGATATATGGAATGCTTTTTAAAAAATTTTTTGTAAAATGCGTTTATTCTGTGTACAACGACTATTATAAGTGCCGTACTGATGAGCTAAGAGAGGAGTTAGACATCTCGGTAAATGTATGCTGCCCCCAGGTGGCGAAAGCGGGCACACCTGTAGGAGCAGCACAATGGCCATTCAGTTGATGGAGGGTGACAAAAACTGTTCAATTTTTTGTTTTTTGTTGTTTTTTTTTTTAAATTAGGCTGGAATGGATTGTTGTTGTTATGGCGTTCTTGCACAACTAATGCATAATACATATGAAGTGCTTTCCCAGAAAGCAATTTCAAGCCAGTCCGCACTGAAAAGTTCATCTCACCCTTTGTTTAGTCACACAACTTCACCTCCGTGCCGCAACAAGGACGCCGTTACGATTCTCTCTCCTTGTGCCGAGCCACCGCCCCCCCCACTCCCCCGTGTCTGTTGCGCCATCTTGAGCCAGCCGAGCTTTGACGGCTGCAGATCGCCCGAATATAAATGACGGCGGTGACGACCGCGAGACGGGCTTTTGATCGGAAAAGCCGCCAAGTACCCCCCACCGCCGCCACTCAACTTTGAGCGTTAACTCTGTTTGTGCACGAAAGCCGACAGCGCGACGCCCCCAAAAGGTTCCTCTCGTCTTTACCGGCGATGTCGGCCTTTCATCTGCGAGGAGAACGTCAATAAATCAAAGCTACTTCTCCCGTTAATGGCGCGTGGTAATATACACACGTGTGTGTACGCTTTTAAGACGCGCAATGATTAGGTTACATATTTTGCGTGAAAGGTCTTACTTGTAGAATGCCAGGAATGCTGTTTGGATGTCATCCTGATAGGTCCCGACGGCTGTTTGGACGTCGCTAACGACATATGTCGAGAGGTGTAAACTTTTTGAGATGAGGTGGGCGTCCATCAACAACATGCCCAGAGCTCGCCCTGAACTGTGTGTAGATTTATTTACATGAGTGCGCACGTCTGTCGTGAGGAGATTTGTCGAGATTAGGTGTGGGAAAACTTTAGCGCTAAAGACCCTGCGGAGAGATTTCAGTGATTTGTTTCTAAATAATTGAAATGTTTGAAGAGAAGTGCTGAAAAACAGCAGAGAACAATTTAGTAGTGAATTGTTGAGGTGGAGCGGGAAATTTTTGGGTAGGGCTAAAAACGAGCCCCACAACTTGAGGTTTAAGACAGTCCGCTAGCAACTAGTAGCTTCCAGCGGGCTCGTGGACTGGCGTTGTGTGCCATCTAATTTTTCACAGCCTCACTCCGTGCGTGGACCGTGGGTAGTCTCACGCAGCCGGCGTTTCAGGAACAGTCAACTGTTTGTTGCATTCCCTCGCCTACGAGCTAATGAGCTACCGAGCTCGCTAGCCGTCGTCTGATAATTCACAGCTTCGCTGGGTTTTTTGTCATTTGCTGGTCCGCGTAACAGTGATGCTTCGGGGAAATTCGGCGGGCTTGTCAACAACACATTTCTCTGTCAAATGTGTGACATTTTATTTTCATTTTCACTTCACATCGGCAACACAATAAGATTTTTAAAACAAACAGAATCTTCAAGTGGAAGATGAAGTCTGTGTTGGTAAAGTTTTATCACTCTCCTAAGTTTGGTGTCAAGTTTGTATCGATGCTGAGTTCCAGTGCAGACTTTCCCTTGGATTTGCATCAATGCCTGCTCCGGGACCTCAATGTTTTCGTTAAGTGGTGGTAGTTCCAGGTCTTCTGCGGCGTGGTTTGTCAAGAACAGAGCGTATTTCAAGAAACTTGCCAGGGACACGGTAAATTGTACGTCGGAGCAGTGCGCCGACCTTAAAAACTTATTAAACTGGCACCGGACTGCAGTTGGGGAAAGAAAAACTCCTTGCCATTGAAACTCCAATGTCAATTGGGGAGGTCTGAGCCAGGGAATGATACGCTTAAAAAAAAAAACTGCAAAGGCTAAGCTGTCAGCTGCTAGTGGCCTCACGTCTGTCCAAATGACCTGGAACGAAAAAGAAAAAAACGATGCGAATCGTGACTTTTCGAGCACCCTCCATCTTCTCTGTTCTCTGAGAACTTGGCTGTTCATCCAGTCGAGCTCATAAACTACATTTAAAGGGGAAATCCAGTTCTTTCCATGAACAGTGTATCAATAGGTCACGTAATATCTACCCTATTTTGACAATGTGATGTTAAATCCTCGTTAAATAGTGTTTTGAGAAGATTTTTATCGACAGTGACAAATTTTCACGTTCGCTGCCATTTTCGCGAGTCACATGATCTACGTAGGCGTATGTGACGTGTACTGTGCCGTTCCAAACGCTGAATTACGTGGGACACCGTTTATGCCCAGCGCTGATTTCTCGGATTTATCCTCATCTGACGAAGAAATACCAGTATCGGTCGATCGGGAAGACGGGGGAATACTTCCGTACAGATTTGAACCTGTGGCTGCAATTAATGTTGAATATTCGGATGGTTCTTCGGGCGTCATGACGCGGAATCTGACTACTCGTAGGCCTACGCGCGACATAAGTGCGTAAACAAAGAAGCCCGGGAGCTCCGGGCTAGCGGCCCCAGACGGTTCTTCGGACAGGAATGACGTGGAGTGTGACGAGCCAGGTGGCGGAGGCCTTTAGCTGAGCTTCGATAGTGGCGGAGGCCTTTAGCCTAGCCTAGCTCCGGCGGCGGCCCGCGGGCGTACTTCCAGGCGGCGGAGGCCGTTAACCCCGGACGCCCAAGCTAGGCCAAAGGCCCCCGCCACCATCGAAGCTCGGCTAAAGGCTTCACCGGGCGTCGAAGCTCGGCTCGCGGGCCGCCGCCGGAGCTTGTGGCCGCCATCGGTGGTGGCAGAGGCCTTTAGCCTAGCTTAAAAATAATCTTCTCAAAACATTATTAAATGAGAGAGGATTTAACATCACATTGTCAAAATGGGGTACATATTACATGACCTATTGGATACCCTGTTCATGCAAAGCACTGGATTTCCCCTTTAAGGAGCACAACTCTAAATGTAATTGCACCTGTGTATAGTGCTGTCAAGAGCTATGAAAATGCTTAAAGACCTGCGAAGAACAGCGACCCAGCTAGTGTTTTTGCTCAAGGCTTCATCCCACATCCCTTCGAGCTGCGCCACTCCTCAACTCACTCAATCAATAACAAACAGACAGTCGGAACGTCGGGAATGCTCGGGTAAATCCACAGGACGAGATCGGGAGTGCAAAGAATTCCCTCCTGCTGGGATTTTACGCGACTCGGAGTTCAATAAGTTATGGCCGTCGGCGAGGCAGTGAAGGCGGTTGAATGGAGAGTGAGCTTGTAACTCCAAGCGAGGTCATTGAATAGTCGTTCAACTACTACGATATCGCGGGGCATCACTTTATTTCCATTTTTATCGAAATCCAATCAAATCGTGTATGAACCATCGTGCTCTCCACCAGACCCGCAGCTCGCCCGAGGCCGTTTTTCAAAGACGAATCCCTCGTTGCCGCTTTCATAATTCCGAAACGTACCCGAACGCGAACAGGAAAAGCACGTTGGCGTCTCCCTTGGGGGGGATTGGGGGGGGGGGGGTTTACTATACTTTCCGAGTGCGGCGGGTGAAAGAGGCCGGAGGATGAAGCGAGGTTAGCCGCTAACTCCGTCGGGCGTTTCAAGTCAGGCAACGCTCGCGCGCCAAATAGTCGACATACGCAACATCCTCGCGAGCGTCTACCCCCCCGGACGGAGCTGTCATCTGCGCGCCTGACTTTTGACATGAGGGAGGAATAAAAGGACGGCAGAGAAGATTTTGTTCTTTCGGAGGCTTTTACTGCAGTATTCTGCCTTTGAAGAGAGCACAGCAGTTTCTTGCGCAATTTTCCCTGAAAAGCAACAGTATGTAATACCCACCTGGCGCCTCTTGGGCTCTGTAATAATAGCGGACCAGCCAGGAAATCCCGGAGAGACGTTTTTAACCCCGAATAATGCGCATTTTGAAATGCGGTTCCTCGCAAACTGTCGACTGACTCTCAAGAGCATCAACAAGTGTCATAATAAAAACTACAGAATGGAAAGTGCAATACAGTTAATATATATGTGTAGGATTTTTTTTTCAAATAAAACATAATAACGTGCCATTTCTACACCTCTTATTTCTTTTTAATATGTTAATTCCTTCAATATTTTTATTGAAAATATTGTATTACCACCACTACTAATATTACAGCTTGACATTTATTAATAATAACATTCACATTTTATTTAATGTTATTTCTGATATATTATCTATAAATAATAGTAATAGTATAAATAATAGTAATATTGCTAATGTTAATTCTTTTATATCATTAAATTCTATATATTCTAGAACATTTAATTTTCATCTTCTTTTGCTACTTATAATAATAATATTATTATTTCTATTTATTTATTATTTATTTATTCATTCATTTATCTATTTATCCAGTTCTTTATTTATGTATTTATTTATCTATTTATGTATTTATTTTATTATTATTACTATTATCATTGATTATAATATTAGTGAGTAGCGTAGAAATGTATTAGCAAATTATAAATTATGCGGCGGCATGATGGATGAGCTGGTAAAGCGTTGGCCTCCCAGTTCTGAAGATGTGGTTTCAATCCCAGACCCGCCTGTGTGGAGTTTGCATGTTCTCCCCGTGCCTGCGTGGCTTTTCTCCGGGTACTCCGGTTTCCTCCCACATCCCAAAGACATGCAACATTAATTGGACACTCTAAATTGTCCCTAGGTGTGATTGTGAATGCGACTGTTTGTCTCCATGTGCCCTGTGATTGGCTGGCAACTGGGATGGGCTCCAGCACTCTCGTGAGGATAAGCGGCTAAGAAAATGGATGGATGGAAGGATGGATGGGTTCCTCGCAAATCAACAATTGTAATAATAAAAACAACAGAATGTCAATATAGATAAAATTTATGGGTTAATTTTTTTAAAATAAAACATAATAATGTGCCATTTCTACACATCTCATGTCTTTTTAATTTTTTAATTCATTCAATATTTTGAATTGTATTACCACAATTGTTACTACTAACATTACAGTTATAATAATAATGATAATAATAATAATGAACATTTTATTTGATTTTGTGATTTCTAATATATCTACAAATAATAGTAATATTGCTAATAATGTGGCATTTCATATAATTAGTATTTAATAATCGCCCCTTATTGTTAATTATTTTACATCATCAAATTCTATTTGATGTAGCACATGATGTTTTTTTTCTTCTTACCACTATTATTATTATTATTATTAGTAGTAGTACTCATATTGATGATGATCATAGTCGTGAGTAGTGTGTGAATTAGCAAAATATAAATTATGACATTTTTAATTCTTTTGCCCATTGGTTCATTTATTCCAATAAATGTATATTTTATTATCAATTATAAATATATTGTATTCGATAACAAACATAATCACGTGAATGTGACTACTATGACATGTTTAATAATTTGAACAAATACACCAAATTGTGATGGAGCTTAAAATGTCCGAATTATTGTTTGTGCTACCTTTCCATGCTGCTAAAATGCTCCCAGAATTTGGCAGCGGCAGGTACTAAAAATCACTTGTTGCATGCTCATGTTGCTTTTTGGCCACGGTGAGCCTCCGTACTTGTATATTATTTTTATAACCCTTTTCCCAGGACGGCAGATCGCTGTCGAATTAGCAGGTTAATCCCTGCCCTCTCCGTCGGTAACCAACACCGCCGGCCACTCCAAAGAACATTCTTCTCCGCTTTTAGCGTCTGAACATTACAGTGTTGGTACACCCCGGATGACGTGTTCGTTCCGGCCTATTTAAAAAAGCACCCCCTCCATTTTGGGGGCGCTCAGCGGGTGACTTAAGCCCCCCCGAAGTGTGCAAATGACAGATGCGGCGGCGGGGCCTCGTCAACGCAATGGCACCCCAAAATCGCCGGGGGGGACGGGTTGGATCGAGGAGCTGCGAACTCCCGAGGTCACTTCGGTCAAATTCGTACTTATGTAACCGTTATTTCGATACGTGCGTCCCCGGGCCTCGTTGTGCGGCGTCGCCGTGGCGAGTAAGTGACACAACCACCGGGTGCTTCCTCGTTTGGGGCGCTAATGAGCTCGTGTAGCAGATCGCGGATGTCATTATCCGTCGCCCGTTGGCGCAGGAGAAGCGAAATGACGCTCGGCCTTGGCTTGACGTATTTGCATCGTTAGCAAAATGAGGCGTCCTCTCCTCTGCTTTGGGGTTTGGACTCAAGCGACGTTATGTAAGCGTTCACACGAAAAAAAAGCCTTTGGGGGTGTTATTTTACGCTGATGACACGTCATTAGCCAGACATGCATACAGTTTATATATATCCATCCATTTTCTTCGTCGCTTATCCTCATGAGAGTCGCGGGGAGTGCTGGAGCCCGTCCCAGTTGTCGAAGGCCAGGAGGCGGTGGGGTACACCCTAAACCGGTTGACACCCAATCGCAGGGCAATTTAGAGTGTCCAATTAATGTTGCATGTTTTTTGGGATGGCGGAACGGTGGATCGGCTGGTAAAGCATTGGTCTCACATCTCTGAGGACCCGGGTTCAATCCTGACCCTGCCTGTGTGGAGTTTGCATGTTCTCCCCGTGCCTGCGTGGGTTTTCTCCGGTCACCCTGGTTTCCTCCCGCATCGAAATTGCCCCTAGGTGTGATTGTGAGTGCGACTGTTTGTCTCCATGTCCCCTGCGATTGACTGGAAACCAGTTGAGGCTGTACCCCACCTCCTGGCCGTTGACAACTGGGATAGGCTCCAGCACTCCCCGCTACCCTCGTGAGGATAAGCGGCAAAGAAAATGGATGGGTGCATGTGGGATGAAATCGGAGTGCCCGGAGAAAACACACGCAGGCACGGGGAGAACATGCAAACTCCACTCGGGGGGGTCAGGGTTCAATCCCGGACCTCAGAACAGTGAGGCCAACACTTTCCAGTTGTCCAACGTGCCATCTTATGTAAAATACTGTTCTGAAAATATTTAATAAGCACTGTCAGAGGGCATCATCATAATCCTAATTGTAATAAAAAGACATTAAACATTATATTTCACATTGTTACATTTTTAAAATTACATTTTAGTCTCTAAAATTCGTAATGAAATAGTGATAATACAATACATTTTATGAAAATAAATATTGTTTTATCGAGTGATAATAATTCCACAAAATTAAAAAAATAGTTTTAAATAAATAAAACTTTCTATATTACAACATACATAATTTTTGAAAGGGTCAGCATACGCTTGGTCCAGAACATGGGTGGATAATTTCAATCTCAGCTTTTAAAATGAAAATAAAATTCTTTCTTTTTTCATAGTTTCATTAAAATCTTAAGAAATGCATTTTCGTTCCGTTTTGATGAGGCCGTCTGCCGAGCACATAAGGGCAACTTTTTTGTCTTTGTCCTTGCCTGGCACATATGTGGCATGAATTAAAAATGAGCTCTCTCTCTCTCGTTGCAAAGGAGGGAATGCGTTTTTTTAAGTTGTTTTTTTTCCCCCCTTTTTTGCGTGAAGTCGAGCGAATGTTTACTGCAGTCGTGTCAAATCACATCTGTTATGTTGAAAGAAAGTTGACAAAAGCGAAGTTGAATTTTTATTTCTGGCCTCAACGCAGTCTGCTTTTTTTTTTTGCAGTTTCCCGCATTTATTAACTCTTAGAGCAGGCGTTCGCGCAAAGCCAGGAGAAATCTATCTGGAGCGCCAGACCGGACTAAATATTATGAAGCCAGCCGAGAGTCCTGGGTCGTCCCTGGCGTCTCTTTCCGGTGGGACATGCCCGGAACACCTCACCGGGAGGCGTCCGGGAGGCATCCGGATCAGATGCCCCAGCCAGCTCATGTGGCTTCTCTCGATGCGGAGGAGTAGCGGCTCGACACTGAGCCCCTTCCGGATGAGCGAGCTTCTCACCCTAAGGGAAAGCCCGGACACCCTGCGGAGGAAACTCATTTCGGCCGCCTGTATCCGGGATCTTGTTCTTTCGGTCACAACTTACAGCTCATGCCCATAGTTGAGGGCAGGAACATAGATCGACTGATAAAGTGAGAGCTTCGGCTTTGGACTTAGCTCCCTCTTCACCACAACAGACTGATACAAAGTCCGCATCACTGCAGACGGCGCACCGATCCGTCTGTTGATCTCCCGCTCCATTCTTACTCCTCCACTTGGGGAAGGATCTCATCCCCGACCTGGAGAGGGCACGCCACCCTTTTCCGACTGAGGACCATAGTCTCGGATTTGGAGGTGCTGATTCTCATCGCAGCCGCTTCACACTTTGCTGCGAATCGCTCCACTAACAGACTTTCTTTTCCCCATGAGACATTTTTTTTTCAAAGGTCATGTGCTAACACCGGCTGCTCATAATTCCCTCCAAGATCTGCCAAACACGTGAGAAAAATTCTTCATGGTCCAAGTGAAACCAAGGTTGGGCTTACTGGCCTTAGATCCAAAAAGTGCGTCGGTGCAACCACGACACCACTCATCACCAAAATGAACACCGTCCCTCCAGTGAAGCACGCTAAAGGCGTCTTTTGACGCGTCCTCAGCGAGGACAAAGTCCGCATCACTGCAGACACCGCACCGATCCGTCTGCCGATCTCCCGCTGCATTCTTCCCTCACTTGTGAACAAGACCCCAAGATACTTGAACTCCTCCATTTGGGGAAGGATCTCATCCCCGACCCGGAGACCCAGAAGAGGGCTTGGTATTCACCGGAAAGGGAATAATATGCGTACAAAAACTGCAAAACCTCAGCTGTCAAATGATAATAACCTCACGCGCATGTGTAACACATCCCGAGTTCATTTTAGTAGTAGCGGCAGTCGTATTATTATGGCTGTCGTTATGTTTATGATCTTAGCAATAAAAGCACAACTCGACACTCATTCCGAGTTTCACTGAGCGTCTTCGAAGGCAGCGGTGGTGCCAAGTTCCACTTGTGACGACTTTTAACAGTGATTCGCTTCTAAATTTAATTACCGTCGTCGTTTTCGTCTAAAAAAGGAAACGAAGCACCGGGATGAAGTCGTCCATGTCAGACGCAGCCCCCGATCAGTTCACTGTTAATGCCGAGAACGTCCTCCCTTCTCTCGGCTCTCCTCCGGACACCGATCAAAACCCGCCAGCTGTGACCTTTATTCGCCAAGTACGGGAATGCGCGGGGCAAGGCGGCGTCGGGCGGGTTCGCGTGTGAGCACGGTAGGGGGGAGGTAGGGAGGTAGGGGAGGAGACGTCCGAGGGGGTTGAAATGAACTATCATCTAAATAGGTCGGCACAAGTTGAGCAGAGACACTGAGTGATGGACTGCGTTGCACCGGAGTGGGGCTGACCCCCCCCATCGAGTATCCAAATAATCTCCTGACGGGATGTCAGACCGAGACTTTGCTTGTCTTTTTCACGGCGCGGTTTAAGTCGAGGTTTTATCGGAGGACTCCCCCCCCCCGCCCCTGTACCTCTGGCTTTGGAACTTGTTAACCATGGATCCTTGGAACACAGACTCAGAGGATTCTTGCGATTGGAGCAACTCATCAGACGAAGACTGTCAATCAGATGATGAACTGGACTTCAAATATGAAAAAGTGTAATGTTCACCATTTACGGATCGATGCCAGTTTGTGCATCTGATGAGCCGTTTAAATGCGAGGTGAAGGTTTCTTACACGAAGGACTGTGGCTAATTGTACTTTTTCTCCCCCTTACAGGGAAGACATCAGGACTGCCAATGTTATTGCAGCAGAAGCGGTTACCTGCCTCGTCATTGATCGAGAGTAAGTAGCGATCCGTCAGCTTCTACAACGAGCAACGATTGTTTTATTTGACGGTTTTACTTGTGGCGGACGGAGATATTTAGAAGACTGGTCATTTTTCGCCAACTCATTCGGTTTTTAAGAAGAGTGTCCCGCTAACTTTCAGTACTACGTTCACACACGGATCGCCGAGTTCTCTTCCGGCTATAGGGACGTCTCCGTGTCCAGACTTCAACTGGATCGGACTGATTGCCCGTTGGGGATACGCCGGTCCACAAAATTCTGGCCTCGTCTCAGAGCTGTCTTTAAGCACTACAAAAATGACAATACCGCATGTTTAGACTTCATTTTTGTTCATATACCAAATATCATAAAGGTATTGGTACAAATGAATGATATACATATATTTACTGTCACCTTTGCTTGGCGAAACTAGCCACAACGAAAATTTTAGCAAGTTTGGGTTCAACCTATTGTTATGCAACAAAACCATTTTCGGAGTTTTTGCCACGTGATGTTCCGTATATTGTAGATTGAAGATTGTAATTCATGTGTGTCAAACTCAAGGCCCGGGGGCCAGATCTGGCCTGCCACATGATTTTATGTGGCCCGTGAAGGCAAACTCATGCGTGTTAACGTCCAAATCTTTACCCAAATTTCAAATGATCATAAATGATAACGAGATATTGCTCGCATTTTTGTGTTATCAGAAAAATCAGTAAAAAAAAATGAAAACATTAACCTTGAGATCAGATTCCAAAACTAGTTCACAAATTTCATGTGTAATAATAATGATGAGGCGATTAAAGATTTTGACGGTGTAAAAATACGGTGTACTGTACTGCATGCGCAAGAAATATGTGAGAATAGTGCGTCAGGGTGGATATCCGGCGTAAAAACTGTGCCAAACAAATATGTGCGTTCATCTGAGATGCCACGCTGTGGCGACCCCTAACGGGACAAGCCGAAAGAAACTTACGTAGTACAGGACATGTATCAGAGCAGCAGAACAGCGGTGAGATGTGCTGTAGGTGTGTCAGAAGAATTTAAGGTGGAGGTGGGAGTGCATCAGGGATCCGCGCTGAGCCCCTTCCTGTTTGCGGGAGTAATGGATAGGCTGACAGACGAGGTTCGACTGGATTCCCCTTGGACTACGATGTTCGCAGATGATATTGTGAGCTGCAGTGAAAGCAGGGAGCAGGATCAGGAACAGAGCGCAGTGCATCGCGGCCCAACACATTCATGGTCTACGTTCCGCCACGACCCAGCACTGTGCCACAGGATGGCGGCGCACCAGGCGGGCACCTGAAAAATGCGCATTTTTAAAACACCCTCCAAAACCGCGCTTCAGCTGTAATTGCTGCCAACCGGAGCTGCGCGGCTTTTGTGTTCCGTTTGCCTCATTTGCATGTAAATGTTTTCCCAGATGCCAAAAAAAAAAAAAAAAAAAAGAAATGCTTTGCTTTGCGGAGCCGTGCCAAGAGGACAGGTCGAAGAATTCAGAATACGGGGAAAAAAAAAAAAAAAAAAAGAAAGAAGGAGCAGCGGTGGCGGTTTGCTGTTTTGATTGCCACGCCGCGTAACCATATTTCTCATGTTTATTGACCCTGAAAGAAGGCCGAGAACACTTTATCCGGGGAGTGTTAAGACTTGTGGTAAGAATAAACGAAGCGGGCCAGGTCGCCGGGGGGGATATCGTCTTACCCAGGGCCCAGCTGCGGCGCGTAGCCGGCTCAAACGAGCCTTCCTCGGAGCCGACTGGGGCGATAACCAAAGCGTCACCCGGCACGGGTCGGGCGACCGATGTCTTTGGCGTAACCCGCAGAGACGGCTCCATCCACGTCGGCGTTATCGGCATCTCACACTGAACGAAAATGAGCACTGGGCCTTTAACGGCGAGACAAACGCCACAAATCGGAGCCGAATGCTCTCAGAAGATCTATTAAATCCAAGGTTTGACATCTTAATGAGACCTGAGTGGAAGTGTGTTGTCGTCAGATGTTTTTTTTTTTTGTTTGTTTGGTTTTTTTTTGCTGTTTTGATTTCTTGAAGAGAAATGAAGTGATATTTTTATGGAAATAATCAAGCTAGAAGTGCAATTTAGGACAGTGTTATTTATTTATTTGTTTGTTTTTCAAAAAAGGTGGTTGGACTTTCTCTATTATTCCCCATGTGGGGGTTTTTACTCAGATCACTTGATTTAATGTTCACGATGCAGATACAGTGTCATTATAAATATGTAACTTTTTACTGTTCACTTCCGTATATGACTTCATGTGTGAAAATATAGGGCAGGACATATAAAACTTTATATTAAACCTCCAGAATTATTAATTGCGTTGGCTACATGCAGGTAGAATCTACCAATTCACTATTTATCCATCCATCCATTTTCTTTGCCGCTTATCCTCACGGGGGTCGGGGGGAGTGCCGGAGCCTATCCCAGCTGTCGACGGGCAACCCTAAACCGGTTGCCAGCCAATCGCAGGGCACATAGAGACAAACAGCCGCACTCACAATCATAATCACACCTAGGGTCAATTTAGAGTGTCCAATGAATGTCGCGTGTTTTTGGTATGTGGGAGGAAACCGGAGTGCCCGGAGGAAAACCCACGCAGGCACGGGGAGAACATGCAAACTCCACATAGGCGGGGCAGGGATCGAAGCCGGATCCTCAGAACTGCTGAACCACCGTGCCGCTCAATTCACGATTTATCTGAACTTATATACACTCAAATTTGACAACTTTGTTCAATTCTAAATAGCTAAATGTGTGTTAATGTGAATTTAACCAAAGATGACGCACTGTGGCGACCCCTAACGGGACAAGCCGAAAGAAAAAGAAGAAGTGTATTTAACCGAAGCATATAACTTAACGCCAGTCCATTGGCTTGATCCTGATGTGCAAAATGCTCCAGATGGGCTCACGAAACTAGCATCAATCCGGCTGTGGTTCGAACCCTTAGCAAGGGATATCGGAACGCAAACAGTGCAGCAACACATGAAGACAGACACTATACCGTGATAATACTCAACATCATCCTCAATATTGGACCCACAAAAACTTTGACTCGCCCTTGCGAAAAGCAAGATCAGATCTTTGGTCGAAAGTTTCAAGCGGTTCCAAAGTTCCGGGGTTCATATGTCCGACCGCCAAGTCATTTCAAGCCATAACTTTGTTGCAAAATTTTTCCAGTAACATCAACTCCCAGCTCCGGCGCTCTCGCTTTCGATTATCTCCGTGTCACGCCGTCCACTTATCCGCTCACCCGACGAACTTTTTATTTGAACTGCCAGCCGGCGTCGTGGACATTTTGCGGTCAGATTTTGCGTCATATTTGGGCAAACTACTTTAACGCCATCTTCTTCAATCATTGCAGCTCATTCAAGCACCTGATTGGAGGCTTGGAAGACGTGTCCACCAAAGGTCATGAAGATGTTGATGCCAAAGCAAAGTAAGAAACGTTTATATGTACATAGTGAAGAAAATAAGTATTTGAACACCCTGCTATATTGCAAGTGCTCGCACTTAGAAATCATGGAGGGGTCTGAAATTTTCATCATAGGTGCATGTCCACTGTCAGATAGATCATCTAACATCCAGAAATCACAATGTATGATTATTTTTTAATGATTTCTTTGTGTGATACAGCTGCAAATAAGTATTTGAACACCTGAGAAAACCACTGTTAATATTTGGCACAGTAGCCTTTGTTTGCAATTACAGAGGTCAAACGTTTCTTGTAGTTGTTCACCAGGATTGCACGCACTGCAGAAGGGTGTTCAAATACTTAATTTCTTCACTGTATATCAATATACAACCAAAAGAGTATTGTTGTATATTATATTGGGTTTTATTCAGCAGTCACAGAGGATTTACAACAAATGCCAGGATTATTATTTTTTTTTTTTATTGAACCAGTTGGTTAAAATCCCATCAATAAATGTCCGGCAGTTGAAGTGACAATCAAACGAGAGTTGCCGTTGAACGCTCGAGGGGGAAACCGAGCGAAAACCGGGGCGTGCGGCGCGTTCGGCTTGACCGGTTGCGTTCATCGGCAATCTGAAAAAAAAAAAAAAAAAAAACAACAACGAAAACAAACGTGCTGCTATGAGGCATAAACTGCACCTTTAGGTGTGCTGCATGACAACAGATGGTCGAAAAGAGAGGAAAACGAAAGCGGCGACCTGCGATTCTATTACTGTCACCATGGAAACAGGAGAATTTCGATACAGAAGTCATAAGACACCTTCAGCTATGAGTTGGGCATACATGGAAGGGGCTGCCTTGAAAAGATAACACTTTATTTTTGATTAACGCCGCCTCGTAAGTAGGAATATTTATCCTACCTTGTTGCATACGAAGAGGCGCGCCGAATATTTTTGCACTTTTTCTACAAACAATTATCGATATTTTTAGTGAGGTGTTAATTTGCCAGATGCTGTTGCCAACGCCTCTAAAATTCACACTTCCCGCGCCGCACGGAATTCCTGGCTCGGTCTCACGACGAGGAAAACTCGAGTCAGCATCCTGCGGCGATGTAAACTACTGCGTGTCCCCCCCCCCCCCCGGGGGCGGCGTGGCTGTAACGATGCCCCCCCCCCCCCCCGCTAAGTTGCCAGCGCTTCCCTTCAAAGACTGTCAGCGCCGGTTTTGATCACGCCGCCCCTTCGCTCTGCGGGGGTCCGCGTTTACTTGAACTAGAAAGACGCAGCGTTTCGTTTTTTCGGATTTTGAAACTTGGAATGCCGTAGATATTCTCAGTACTAGAAGTTCTGGATAACTTTGTGTAGTTTTTGCATCTTCTTCTTTTCCTTTCGACTTGTCCGGTTAGGGGTCGACACAGGGTGTCATCTTTTTCCTTATCTCGTGCATCTTCCTCTCTAACACCAACTGTCATCATGTCTTTCCTCACAACATCCATCAACCTTTTCTTTGGTCTTCCTCTCGTTCTAGCTCCATCCTCAGCACCTTTCTACCGATATGCTCACTCTCTCGCCTCTGGACATGCCCAAACCGTCGACGTCTGCTCTCTCGAACCTTGTCTCCAAAGCATCCAACTTCGGCTGTCCCTCTAATGAGCTCATTTCTAACCCTATCCAACCTGCTCACTCCGAGCGAGAACCTCAACATCTTCATTTCTGCCACCTCCAGTTCCGCTTCCTGTTGTTTTTTCAGTGCCACGGTCTCTAATCCGTACATCATGGCCGGCCTCACCACTTTTAGAACCTTTGCCCGTCATCCTATCGGACACCAGACACCTTCTGCCAATTGTTCCACCCTGCTCGGACCCGTTTCTTCACTTCTTTACCACACTCACCTTTGCTCTCCCAAGTATTTGAAGTCGTCCACCCTCGCCATCTCTTCTCCCTGGAGCTTCACTCTTCCTCCTCTGCCCCTCACATTCATGCGTGCCTCCATCTTTCTAATAGTTCCTCCGGCTGGTCCCTGCTTTCACCGCAGATCACAATATCACCTCCGAACATCATAGTCCTAGGGGATTCCAGTCCAACCTCGTCTGTCAGCCTATCCATTACTACCGCGAACAGGAAGGGGCTCGGCGCGGATCCCTGATGCGGTCCCACCTCCATCTTCAATTCTTCTGGCGCACCTACGGCACATCTCACCGCTGTTCTGCTGCCCTCGTGCATTTCCTGTACAATTCCTGTTCTTGCATACACACCTCACAAAAGTCTTGGGGTATCGGGCTTTTGAGGAGCTGAACAGCAAAATTCACAATCGATATTTGATCCATAATGAACCAAAACCTTCTTATAAATCACTCATTGGCAAAGATCCCACCCTATCTCCGCGCTCACCGTGCATACCACCACCCCCTCTCTCTGCAGTTTTATTAACCTCTTCATTCACAAAGTAATAATAGAAAATACTAAAATAATAGAGAACAGCAAGTCGTTCAACAAGTCCTGAAACTTTTATCAGTTGGACAAAATCACATTCAAGTTCATTCGTAAAGGTTGTAGCGCATTTTCGGGTCATCCTGACATCCCACCCGAAAACCCAATTCCCCTAACTCTTTGTGAGACGTGTAAGCTAGAACAAGAATCTTTCTTCAGGGAACCCAAGAAAGAAAGACAGAAAGAAGGAAAGAAATGAGACTGCATTGGACACACACCGACTCTGGCCTAAACTCTCGGGGACCGTGTTATTTCAATGACCTCATCAGTCCTCTCCAGTTTTATCGCCCGCCGGAGTGCGACTCCATCTGCACGGGAACATTTTGCCATACAGCATTTTTTATTTTTTTTTTTAAATGGATTTTCTGGATAACATTACGACACAACCGTTCTACCTGCAAGCGTGCAACTGCAGACCGCTGAGGGGCTAGTTAGGGCATCTTGAATTTACATTTTGCGCACGGCTGAAAAACCCAACGTGGTGAAACAAAAAACCTGTATCGCTTCAGAAAGCTGCACAACTGTTACCATGGCAATTTCATTTTGTATTATTAATGGATTCAGGCCCGAACTTACTGGTTGAAATTAGCTTTAGTTTTCTGAAACTCCAAAAGGGTTTGATTAGGGTTAGGGTCGGAGGTTGGGGTTGGCGTCGGGATTTGGGTTAGGGTTTAGTTTAAAATTCTGATTTATGATTAATGTCAAAGTAAGATTAGGGATTAGGGAATTTTTAAAGTTAGATTAAGGTTGGGGGAGAAAAGTATTAGGTCGATAATGGTAAACAGGGGGGGGGTCACTTGGGGTCAAGGATAAACAGTAGAGCTTGTGGGAGGAAGGTGACTCTTGATTAGGGTTGGGGTCGGGGCAAGGATTCAGTAGGTTTATGGTCGGGTTAGGATCCTTCAACGTATAACAAAACGTGCAGCTGATCAAAAAACTAAAGATGGATGCAAATTGGCTTTGTTTCAAGGTCAGGCTTATTTATTCACGGTTTGACGTACAGCTTGTAGTCGATCTAGCGGGCAGGATCATTTCATCTCTGAGCGCGCTTCGGCTACGGAATAACAACGAGTTGCTTTGCCCGCACAAGCTTCATAATCCACTTTTAAGCCTGCCCAAACATTATTGGCCGCTCTTCGAGGTAATAAAGTCAACCATGTTTGTCTACCCCTAGACGTGCATATCTAGATTTATGACAAATCCTTGAGACTTAGAGGCTCCCCGTGCAGCACTGGAACGGCGCAAGGTTGCCACCTGCTGGCCACGTGAACCACTCGTTATGTACAATATATGTCATATGTCATGTCTGTTCACTATTAGCATAATTGGGCATCCCATCCGTCATTTTGAAATTTCATAATGACACACAATTTACAATCCTTTTCTTGGCATGTATGGTATGTTTTTTGAGGGAAAAAAATATGCATGAATAAACCATTAAATTCGTTACTAACAAACAAACAAAGATGGCCTCAGTTTGTTTGAAAGAAATTCAATTTCTGATTATGATTTTTAAACTTTGAGCGGCGCTAACAATTGACCCGCCGGTGCCAAGAGCCGTTCATATTCCGAGTGACCCAGAAACAAACAAAACAAACAAACACAAAAAAAAAAACACGTGCGGAATACTAAGCCCGCTGATCCGGATCCTGATTTGATGAAACTCGATCCGGATCAAACAATATCCCGAAGACACGGGCGGGGTGAGGGGATCAAAGGGGGCGGACACGTGGGAACAATTTTTTTTCAAGTTTTTTTTAAGCGTCTCGGGTGACAGATGTCCGGCGTTCTTGTCTCATCCCGCCCTAATGGGGGCAGGCTGAGGACAATTTAGTCTTTTCTTTTTTTCAAAGGGAAGCGTTTTGTGTATTCAAACGCTCCCGATCCTTGAAGACCTCTCTGATAGATTAGGGCGAGGTAATCCGCTGGGATTTGCAAACAAATGAACTGAAAGGCAAAAAAACTGAAGGTGGACGATCTCGTCTTTCATCATCCCGTTCCCTCCCTCCCTCATCCGACCGCAGGTACGAAGCCGAGAACGCGTTTTTCTTCAATCTCAATCTGGCGGATTTCAACATCATCGACACTCTGGGGGTCGGCGGCTTTGGTCGCGTGGAGCTGGTAAGGAGGGGAAAGAAAGCGTGGCAACCCCGTGGCAATACCAATGACGCTGGTGCTCAACCTCTCTTTTTTCATCCTTTCGTCACCTCTCTTCAAGGTTCAGCTCAAAAGCGACGAGACCAAAACCTTTGCCATGAAGATCCTCAAGAAGCGGCACATCGTCGACACCAGGCAACAGGAGCACATTCGCTCGGAGAAACTCATCATGCAGGAGGCTCACTCTGATTTCATTGTTAGGTAGAATCATCTCCCCTTATGTCTTTTTAATTTGGGGGGGGGGTGTGGGGGGGTCAAGGTATCTTCACGCATCCATACCAAAGATTTTTTCGAATAAGGTCGCATCACACCACCAGACAATTATGTCATAACAAGAATATGAAGTTGTACCTTGACTGGGTAAACTGAGTCGAGATAACGACGATGTCAGTGCAGTATACTGCAATTATGTACCGAGTGGAATAGCGTTGAAATATTCTACCTGGGTCCATCTGGAAATTCTAATTCCCGACATTAGTACGGGTCCAAACTGGTTTATCTCACTGGCATCCCGTTGAGATCACCGAGTTTGTGTGTCAGCTATTGTCAGTCCCGCCGTCTTCTGTGTGTTTCCAGACTCTATAGAACGTTCAAGGACAGCAAGTACCTCTACATGCTGATGGAAGCTTGCCTCGGAGGAGAACTGTGGACCATTCTTCGAGACCGGTGTGCTCTTTTGCTTCAGAACTGCTCACATTTTGAGCGTCCGTTTATGTGTTTTGTACTTAAAACCACCACATATGCTAACTTTTCCAAGGAATCTGCGTGTTTTATGCTAACATGTAATGGGAACCGGCGGCACGGTGGATCAGCTGGTAAAGCGTTGGCCTCACAGTTCTGAAGACCCGGGTTCAATCCCGGCCCTGCCTGGTTTTCTCTGAGAACTCCGGTTTCCTCCCACATCCCAAAAACATGCAACATTAGTTGGACACTCTAAATTGCACCTAGGTGTGAGTGTGACAGTTTGTTTCTCTGTGCCCTGCGATTGGCTGGCAACCAGTTCGGGGTGTACCCTGCCTCCTGCCCGTTGACAGCTGGGGTAGGCTCCACCGCTCCCCGCCACACTCGTGAGGATAAGCGGCAAATAAAATAGATGGATAATGGGAACCGTCATGGATGGGCCGACAAATCGGCACTTATGTGCCGGTGGAGTAATGCCTTAAGGAACTGCTTTTTGAACACAAGCGGTGCAGGAACACATGTAGACAGACAACATAAAACTACTCACGGACATACAGTATATTTTTTTATCACCGGTGCAAAGGTATTGCAGATGACTGAGTCACTTTCTGTATTTAAAGTAAAAGTTATTTTTTGACACTGTCCTCGAGTGGTCAAATCACGCACACCTTAAATTAATAGTGGACAATGATTTAATTCATTACATTCTATAAATGTTGTTATTACTGTATGTTCTTATGAAGTGCAAGATGGAAGTGTGCTATTTTCCGTATGAAAAAACACATGACACATTTTGTTTTGTTTTTGGGAGGAGGCTGGGAGGGATTAATGACATTTCCATTCCTTTTAATGGGGATGATGATTTGAAACGCAAATGTTTTGAGTCACAAAGTGAACGTCAGACTTGTACCTGAAGGCACTGCTCACCGTTTCTCTGACGATTCCCCCGGCTGTTCCCAGAGGTTCATTCGAGGACTCGACCACCAGGTTTTACACTGGCTGCGTGGTGGAGGCCTTCGCCTACCTACATTCCAAAGGCATCATCTACCGAGACCTCAAACCCGAAAACCTTATACTGGATCACAGGGGTTACGCCAAACTGGTAGGACCTTCTCGCGATGATCTCGCTCCTTACTCGTTCATTCCTTTCCTGAGCTTTTGTCTTTTCCGCTAGGTGGACTTTGGTTTCGCCAAGAAAATCGGTTTTGGGAAGAAAACGTGGACTTTCTGCGGGACGCCCGAGTACGTAGCGCCCGAGATCATCCTGAACAAGGGCCACGACATCTCCGCCGATTACTGGTCACTTGGGATCCTCATGTTCGAGCTCCTGACTGGCAGGTAACAGCATATCTTTGCGATCCGCAAAGGAAGTCAGAACCCATCTAGACCAGGTCTTGCTCTGCTCCCAGCCCTCCGTTCTCTGGCCCCGATCCAATGAAGACCTACAACATCATCCTGAGAGGCATCGACATGATCGAATTCCCAAAGAAAATCACCAAAAATGCTGCCAACTTAATCAAAAAGCTATGCAGGTGAGTCCTCGTCTTCGGCGCCGAGTTCTTTTGGGTCGCCGTACTGACTGCTGCCTTGCTTGTCTTGGGCAGGGATAATCCTTCTGAACGACTGGGAAACTTGAAAAACGGTGTCAAGGACATCCAAAAGCACAAGTAAGCAAACGGACTCGTCGCGGTTGAGCGTCAGTGGAATTCACTTCATCTGGGCGAAAGTTATGTAACATTTTTAAAAATAACATTAAAAAATATATATTGGAATAGGAGCATTTTCAAAATGTTTAAACATTTGTGAAACAGGACAACGAAAACAAAAAATAACAGAATTTGGACATCGTTGTCTTTAAGTGAAACTTTAAAATGTGTAGAGAAAAAAATGCTTTTATTTACTGTTACTTCAATGAAACTGGAAAAAATGCACATCATAAAAATTCTACTTTTCAATAATATAAATCAAGGAAATGGGTTAGCTGGGATAGGCTCCAGCACTCCCGCGACCCTTGTGAGAAAGAGCGGCTTGGAAAATGGATGGAAAGTGCATATTGAAATAAAAAAAATGAACAAAAATGAACATAGAATGGATTTTTGCACGAGGAAAGAAAACAATAGTACGGAGTCCCTAAAGGGACATGGGGGGGGGGGACTAACTTGTTTCTCATTGTAATGAGTAAGTTTTGCATTGTAATGAGTAAGTTTCTTATTACAATGAGTAAAAGGGACATTGGGAAAAAAAATCTTGTTTCTCATTGTAATGAGTAAGTTTCACATTGTAATGAGTACGTTTCGTATCACAATGAGTAAAAGGGACATTCGGAAAAAAACAACTTGTTTCTCATTGTAATGAGTAAGTTTTGTATTACAATAAGTAAAAGGGATACTGGGGGGAAAAAACGAACTTGCTTCTCATTGTCATGAGTATGTTTCACATTGTAATGAGTAAGTTTCTTATTACAATGAGTAAAAGGGATATTGGGGGGAAAAACCAACTTGTTTCTCATTGTCACGAGTAAGTTTCGCATTGTAATGAATAAGTTTCTGATTACAATGAGTAAAATGGACATTGGGGAAAAACCAACTTGTTTCTCATTGTAATGAGTAAGTTTTGTATTACAATAAGTAAAAGGGACATTGGGGGGAAAAAACTAACTTGTTTCTCATTGTCATGAGTACGTTTCACATTGTAATGAGTAAGTTTCTTATTACAATGAGTAAAAGGGACATTGGGAAAAAAAAAACTTCTTTCTCATTGTAATGAGTACATTTCATATTGCAATTAGTAAGTTTCTTATTACAATGAGCAAAAGTGACATGGGAAAAAAAGTAACTTGTTTGTCATTGTCATGAGAAAGTTTCTTATTACAATGAGTAAAAGGGACATTGGGGGGAAAATAACTTGTTTCTCATTGTAATGAATAACTTTCACATTGTAATTAGTAAGTTTCTTTTTATGGGTAAAAGGGACATTTGGATTAAAAAAACGAACTTGTTTCTCATTCTAATCAGTAAGTTTCACATTGTAATGAGTAAGTTTCTCATTACAATGAGAAGCAAGTTAGTTTTTTTCCCCCAATGTCCCTTTACAATAGAGAACAAAAAGAATTTAAAAAAAAAAAAAACAGGCAATCTTTATGTGAAATTTCCAAAAAGGCAAATAATTTTCTTTTGTCGCACAAAAGCAGTGACTCTCAAAAGCCTGGTATGAGTCCCACTTTTGGTACACTGGCCTCCACTCGTGTTTTTTTTTTTTTTAATTTAAATTGAATCTTTATTTAAGTAAATTTTTTTTCATCTCCGTGTCTTTTAAGTGCAGTGTTAATGTTTCTAATGTCACAGCGGCTTCCATTAATACCGTATTAGCCTCTCTTGTTTTGTTTTGTTTCGTAATGACTACTTAGCCCTACTACGCTACTGTATTTGAACTCGAAGTCAAAACTGTAAGAAGCACTTCCTTCCCTGACGAGTCGCGTTTTGTTTGGTTTTTGGTTTTGCCGCCAGGTGGTTTGAGGGCTTTAACTGGGAGGGCTTGAAGAAGGGGACGCTGACGCCGCCCATCATCCCCAACGTGAGTGCAAAAGCGCCGCCGCCGCCGCGACGTGTCATGACGTCGCCCTCCGCTCTCTCCCCCTCGCCAGGTCACGTCGGCCGTCGACACGAGTAACTTCGACAGCTTCCCGGAGGACAACGAGGACCCGCCGCCCGACGACAACTCGGGCTGGGACGTCGATTTCTGAAGCTCCCCTTCGAGCTCCCCCCCCCCCCCCCACGACGGGACCAGAAGAAACTCTTCTTTTGTCGGAATGGAGGCCACGCCGAGGACGTGGCTACGTGGTAAAAAAAAAATCAAAACAAAAGCAGATATGGAGAAGAAGTATAAATGTAGATTTAACGGATGGGTGGATGGATGGATGGCACGCCCGACCGGGTCACCGATATGCCTTTATTTCACTGTGGCCCCGGGGGTCAAGCATTTATAGCGGGACAGCTGTAGCACATGTTCAGTGTTGTCTTACACTCAGCTCTGAGGCGGACAAAAGTGCAGGGATACACTTGCACGCGCACGCAAAAAAAAAAAAAAAAAAAAACAAATTAAAATAACGCGGCTGACGACGGCGCACGTCGACCGGCTGGCGAATGTTTCTTTGTATTTTCTCGTCGTTCTTTTTATTTTATTTTATTTTTTAGGATTAAAAAAAAATAATAAACAGTTTGTGAACATGTAAAAAAAAAATTGTCGTGTTCCGATCATCTGCTGGCTTTCTGCGGTCGCTTCTGTTGTACTACAAGTGCTCTCTCGACTAACCTGAATGTCACCGATTGCCGCATTACATAATCTTGAAGGTTTTAAAGGAGACATATTATGCATTCTTCCCCCCACCCCCACAAAAAAAATGTTTTTATTGGAGATTTCTGAAGACTCTCAGACCTCATAGCTGGAGATAAATATTAAAAAAAAAAGAAAGAAAATGCGCCCGCGCAAAGCCGCCTCTGGCGATCTGGTCCCAAATTGCTAACTGTCATGTCGTGATCCGAGCCGCTTATTCCCACAAGGGTTGCGGGAAAGCCGGAGCCCATCCCAGCTGGCTTCGGGCGAATTACGCCCTGAACCGGTCGCCGGTCAGTCGCAGGGCAGATACCGACGCCATCACTGTCATCTTACCTCTTACCTTCGAACACACAGCCTTGTGTTTGTCGATATTGTCCACATTTAGTTGTACGCGAGCCATAATCCATCGTAGGTACTTCGTCAATCGTGTTTTAGGCTTTGGAAAATGAATCAAGCGGGCCCCTTGCAACCGAGCCGGATATCTTTCGTCAGAATCGCACGTTCCCCAAGCGCATCTGAAGACCATTTCCTTCGTAACGTTAACTTTTCCAAGCGCACGCTACTGACCACCAGTATTGCTTGTGGGACAATACGGCGAGAGGGGCGTGTCAAGACAATGCAGCTTTCTGATTGGCTATTTTTGTACGAGTGATTGACAGGTCGGAATGGTCCATTGCGTACTCATTGCGGTTTAGCTAAATGTACGAGCGTCGAAACAGGAACCCGCCCTCATTCAGGCAAGTTTTCATAATATGTCCCCTTTAAGGTACACCATAAACACACAAAAAGCACAATAGTGTGCGGAGCCTCCCCAAAGTGCCCCGTTCCCGACGTGGCCCGTCACGCACGGCCGACACGACAAATGAAAGCATTTCCGCGAGGTAACGCCGTCGCCCGACGCGCGCTCGAAACGCCCCCCGCGCATTTTATTTTCAGGCCGCGCTCCGAAATGTCGTTCGCAACGTCGCGCGAGGACGCTTCGAACGCTCGGCCGCCCGTCGTCCTCCGTCGCGCTTGTACGGCTCCAACTGTGAACCAGGTGTCGATCCATATCTTCGGCGCTGTTATTGATTCATAACCGCAAAAAGAGACGGTGACGTGACAGTATTGCTAGGTTGTCGTTTTTTTTTTTTTCAATTTTTACTATTATTATCTCCTTTCTTTTGCTCGGTTTTCTTTATTATTACAATTGGATATTTGGTGATCCCCCCCCCCCCCCCCGGGCATAATATTTAAAAACGATTTTGATCATTTTGCCACTCGCCTCTCACGTCCCAACAATCAAGAGCATAAAATGGAAGTGCCTTAAATGGACGCCATACAAATGATCATCACAAGGCCTTTTTCGATGCTGCATGAACATAAAAACTGCAAAGTTTACTTCAAAGTACGCCTCACCCGAAATATCGTTTCTTTTGCGTTCCGCCGCGTAAAAATTAAAAATCCATCGCACCCGACTGCAATGACACGCTTTTCACGTCCACGTGGAATCGAAATATGGAAGCAGGAATGATTTGCAGTTGCGAACCTCCATTTTGATTTCATTTCGATATCCGGGTCGTCCAGTTTCGTACACGCCGCCGCGTCGAGGAAAGAAATAAAACGGCAGCGTTAAATAGGCACAAGTATTTATGATGATGATTGCGATTATTACGGCAGGTTTTGTTTTTTCGTCCTTATGATATTTTACGCTTGTCGACTCTTCGGGACCGCCCGCGTGAAAAGGAATCGAGTGGAACGCGACGGTCGTTCCGTTTGCTCCCCAAAATGCAGTAAATGGTAGTTGTGTTATTGTTAATTTATTATTAGTCTTAATTTCAATACCGGAAGGCAATTGGGTTCAAATGTTTTTTTTTCTTCTTTTTTTTAAATACATGATTATCTCAAACATTGATAAGTGAGCGCATTTATGTCATATTTGGACCACCTTCTCTGCAATGTCCATCTTGCCAGATATTTGCCTTGTGTTGTTCAAGTTTTGTTTTGTTGCTGTAAATTAATTTTTCAAAGTGCCACGTGTATGAGTTTTCTTTTTCTGAATTATAGAATTTAAACAAAAGGAATCTGTGTTGCTGTTTTTATTAGTCAAATCCAATGTTTATGTCATTTATGTGTGTATTTTTAGGGGGAATATATATATATACAGACGCGCGCATATATATATATGTGTGTGTGTGTGTGTGTGTGTGTGTGTATGCGTGTGCGTATGTATGTCGTATGAATGTCAAATCCAGTTTATGTAACTTATGTGTGTATTTTTCAGGGGGAATATATATATATATATATATACATATATATATATATTATATATATATACACACACACACACACAGACACATACTGCATGTATAAAAATTACATAACGCATAACTTGATGTGGATAACTTACTTTAATGGCCTCATTAAATAAAATACACTTCATTAAATTAGATACATTTGAACCTTAACAAATTAGATCGATTTGAACCTTAACAATCATTATCGTCACAAAAAATACTCATAAATTCAACACTTTAACCTCCAAAATATTCATATTTTGTATATTAGCTCACATTTTGAGGGTTTTGTTTGCGTACTACCCTTATCATAAAGAAGTATAAAAAAATTTACATTACCTGTATATGTATTTTTTTCCCAGCTGAAATATATATCTAAAAGAATAATATGCTGTTGTATTTTATCTATTAATATATTATGTATAATTGTATAACATTGGCTATGGACTTCCTTCCTCCACTAACCTTTCTCTGATTGGATTAGAGAAAACACATGGTCCCGCTGCATTGCTGGAGGGCCTGTGGTTGTTTTTCTTCATAAAGGGGTGTTAATAAGCAAATTGCAATTTATAAATCATACTGTAATGCTAAAATGTATACTATAATTTTTTTCAAGTTTTCGTTTTTACTGAATGAATTAAATCTAAATAACCATTCATAGTAATAATAATGGCGAATTTCTAAGAGTTTGTCCCCACCAAAAAATGTAAATGGAAATTAGACAAGAGTGGGTTTATTGGAATATTTTCATCTTGAAAAAAAAAGTTCAAAATGTACAGTAGTGACAAGTCAGAGAGTGACCACATGAGGGCGCTGCAAGCAAATGCCACATCTTTTAACCCACTTCCAGTCTGGAATAACCGGACAAATGTCTCCCCGGCTTTAATTAACAACCTCCCAAATCCACTGTCAAGTGTTTTTTTTTTTGGGTAAATTAATGACTCATATTCCCCGAGTTAAGCTATTATTAACACAAATCGTGTAGTTTTTTTTTTTTTTTTTTTTTTTTTGCGGCGGCGACAACAGGTTGACACGTCACGGAGATCAAAGAGTAAAGATGGCTCTTCAAAGGACAGCACTCCGTTCCCCCCCAAAAAAAAAAGTGAAGATAAAAGGTTCACTTCAAAAGCTACACAGCAATTAAAGTCCGCTTTGTAAAGTGTTTAGAACTCTTTCGGGGCTCGTTTTCGTGGTTATCGGCCGCTTGCGTGACCGTCCCAACATGGCGTCATGTTACACGAATGAAAGATGAGCATATTGAGTTCTGGAGAATTTCCTGTCAAACACACACTTTTTATTTTATTTTTTTTTTTTTAAAGAGGCTTTAAGGACAGCTCGGGCTCGGTTTCTGCAAGTCGGAACCCAAACGGGGGTCGAGCTGGGGTGGTCTGGAGGGTGGGGGGGTCCTTTCATCTCCAAAGTGCCAGTCAAACCTGAAAGGCTTCGCCACGGAAGTCTATTAATTCGGTCAACTTTTCACACCCCTTAATGGTCTTCTTGCATATCCTACACATTCATGTCCGCCCCTTGGTGTCATCTGGAGCTTGGGGGGGGGGGGGGTAATTGCCCCCCCCCTTTGGACCCCCTCTTTCGCAAACATGCACGGGGATCAAATGAAGAGTTAATCGACGCGAGTGACTTCAATCGGCCTCTTGTCAAACAACATGATGGAATTAGCTCTGACAAACACACTAAAAACATTAGCTCCTTTTTTTTTTTTTTTTAAATCCACAAAGGATGAAATAATATCAACAGATTCATCAGGACTCTTTGCAAAGATGACTAAAAGCGATTACAAAGTACTTCAAAAAGCAATATTTGCGCTGCAGCTATAACCAATTTACTGTATTTACACTACTGGTTCCCAAACTTTATTAAAAACGAGGCAGAAGTTTTATTCATATATAAAATAAATATTTATATATATATGCTGGACACCACCGAGCCAAAACGACGATATATTTATCATATATATTTAATGGTATTGTAGTATCATTACGCACCATTTGAACATTAACAAAAAAAATTTTAACATATGAAGAAAATGATTTAAATCTTCCTTCAGATATGTATTGCATGTAAAGGTATGTGAAAATATTCTTAAACGTGCAAAAATGAACGCGAAATAACAAAAGATTGAAAGTGTTTGAAAGTGGCTAACAGTTCAATTTGATTGAATTGTACTCCAAAATGTACTGTATTTAAAGTCAAAAATGTGAAGAAAATGTAATGGATAAAGAACTGCAATGCATTGGGGGGAAAAAAATTATATATATATGTATGTGTGTGTGTGTGTGTGTGTGTGTATTGTACATAAACGTTTAACACTTGTGCGTAAATAATCGTGTAAAACACAGTCTTACACGCAAACCTAAAAGTTGAATTCCTTAAAAATGTAAAGTCCATTAAAAGCAAAAATGTACTGTAGTTTTTTTTTAAATATTAAACTGGTGGTTTGCATACATACAAGGTTGTTTTTTTAACATGTTTTAAATGTTGTATATTTAAATCATCTTTTTAATTCAATGATTTTTCACGGCCCTCTTGAGAGAGCCCGCGTACCACAACCGGTACTCCTACCACACTTTGAGACTCCCACATTCTTTCATTCTTTACGAGTTATTTTATTATCACTTTAAGCCTTTATGTCCTCATGATATCTATGTTATGTTATGTTACATTTTAATATATCCAATCTTTATTTATTAAAAAAAATACCTGTTAGTAAAAATATTATTATATTATTATTACATATGCATATTTTTAATAAAAAAATCATTTTCCTTTTTCCTATCCCAAAAATATTAGTTTCATGGTAAACACATTCTTTTACTGTCAACAATAAGCTCAAATAATCCTTTTTTTTCCTCAAATTTGTTTTTGTCTTTTATTTCCCCAGCTCGACCCCCCCCATCACGTATTCATCCAAAAAAGAGAAACATAAAAATAAATAAAACAAAAATAAAATAAAATAATAAATAAAAAAAAGGAAACGCAAAAATACTCTGCGGCAAAATTTTAAATCCAGTTACATCATATAAAATAATTAGATTTAGTGATTTGTGTCACAGTTATTTTTAAACAAAAGATGAAAAAAACTGACTTTTTTATTCCAAGTTATGACTTCGAGAAAAATGCTTTAATTTGTTTATAATACATAAGAAGAAATTAATGTTTATAGAGAAAAATATCATGTGGATTGCAGTACTTCATGATATAGTGATTGCATTATTCCAAAATAATTTGTAATTATTTTTCATTGAAATGGGCAAAATAAGAAAAACGTTTAAACTTTCTTAATGTCTTATTAATAACCAAAAAATTAAGTGAATATCAAAGGAAAAAGTCTATTTATATTGCTCTATATATTGTTAAAAGATAGAGTGTAAACAAAGAAAAAAATAATTCTATTTTTCTTAGCCGCTTATCTGTCTATCCTTTTTTTCTTAGCTGCTTATCTATCTATCTATCTATCTATCTATCTATCTATCTATCTATCTATCTATCTATCTATCTATCTATCTATCTCTATCTATCTATCTATCTATCTATCTATCTATCTATCTATCTATCTATCTATCTATCTATCTATCTATCTATCTATCTTGGGCCAAATTTATGTCGGCCACTTCGCCCGACTGAACTTGGACAGTGACTTTGCAAAGTCCAGTCCTGGGCCCGGCATCGGACGGACTTCGCGCAGGTCGTCCTCGTGATCCAAGCGGGGAGTCTCGTCGGATGAGCGGTTTTGGAGTTGGGGGGGGGGGTTAAATCCCAGCCCTTCGCCTTTGTTGCGCCGAGCGAGGGGGGCGGAGAGAGCAACAGGTCCGCGCGTATAAAAGCGTCCACCCGGCACTCGGGGCGACACCGGAGTCGCGCCTGCAACACCAGGGAGACACTCTTCTTTTTAGAGGGAATTCCTGGACTTGTTCCCCCCCCCCCCTTTTTTTTTTTTTTAAATATTATTATTCTGATTATTTTTGGGGGATGCCAATCATGCTGACGCCGTGCGCCGCGCGTTGCTTCTTGCCTCTTTGGCTCTCGCTGCTTGGATACGCTCAGGCCGGACCGATCCTCCTCCTCAACTCCAACTCCATCAAGAACTTCGAGCCGGTCAGCCCGAGTCCGCGCACCTCGCCGCCGCCCCCTCCTCCGCCGGGCGGCCTGGGCCACAAATCGTCCGCGGACGCCTTGCAGGTAAAACGCCCCCCCCCCCCCCCCCCCGTGGCCTCGAAAGTGCGCGCGCGCTTAACGAGACGTCCGTTTTTGTCTCGGTGGCGTCCAGCAGGCGAGCGTGTGCGCGGACGACGACGACTGCGGCGGGGAGGAATTTTGCAACGACGTCCGCAGCGTGTGTCTGCCGTGCCGCAGGAACCGGAAGCGTTGCGCGCGAGACTCCATGTGTTGCGCAGGAAGTCGCTGCGGCAACGGTAAAATAACAACAACAACAAACTGTTGTGCCAACTTGCCCCCCCCCCCCATCTTTCTACTCGTAAGTTGACTTTCTCCTCTTCTCTGCAGGTGTGTGTCAGACGAATGACTTCGATGGGCCGGAATCTTCCACCGTATCAGTCTGGCATTTACACAACCACACCATGGAGCACCATGCCAAGAGGCCGCTTGCTGGCCCCGAAGGCCACCCTGTGAAAGGTAACGACCCCCACCCCCACCCCACCCACCTCACCCACCTCACCCAGAACAAAAACCCCACTTTGACTCCTCCGCTCCCTCGGTAGGACGTTGTCGTGTCGCTTTGATGCGCTCAGGCAGGAGATCTCGTTGCTTTGGCTTTTCACGCTTGCGATCGTGTCGTCTTCTTTAATATGCAAAACTCTACAATTTGTAAATATGCGTTAAAAGTACGACAGTATACGAATAAAATTATTTTTTTGCCACCGATCCCCCAATATCAGTCGGAAAACTCACCTATCCATCCATTTTCTTTGCCGCTTATCCTCACGAGGGTCGCGGGTAGTGCCGGGGCCTATCCCGGCTGTCAACGGGCAGGACGCGGGGTACACCCTGAACTGGTCGCCGGCCAATCGCAGATCGAGACAAACAGCCGCACTCACAATCACACCTAGGGGCAATTTAGAGTGTCCAATTAATGTTGCATGTTTTTGGGGATGTGGGAGGAAACCAGAGTGCCCGGAGGGAACCCACGCAGGCACGGGGAGAACATGCAAACTCCACACAGGCGGGGGGGGAATCGAACCCGGGTCCTCAGAACTGTGTGGCCAACGCTTCACCTCTATGCCACTGAAAACTCACCTATTTGTCGTATATATATATATTTTTTTGCTCAGACCAAATTTAAACAATTGCCATTTTGTTTCAAGGAACTATGTTAGAGTGAACCCATAAGCTAGTATAAAAGTAGTGCTTTGGAACACTCACTTGTTTTTAGGGGACGTGTATTCCTCAGATTTTCATTATGCGTTTTGTGAGTCGCTCGACTTGAACCCTTACACGTTTACAGTTTGGCATTTTCAAAGGGGTCAAACTGAAGTGAATTGAGGTGCTTCACTTTGGCAAAATAGGCATTTGCCACCATTTTGTAAGCAATTTTTAAACGTGGATTTATGATTCTCGGCCCTCGCCCGCAATAACCTCGGCTTGAGTACAGCAAACTCGCATATTTGCAGTGCAGCTTTCACAAATTTGCAATTGTCTCCACTTTTCGCTGATGTTCTCAAATGTAAAATAAGCACTTAGGCGCCCCTTTTTTTAACATCTTGGAACTATGTTGACATCAGCAGAGGCGCTTCATTGAGACAAAAGACCTCTTTTCCCATCATCTCGTGGCCTTTATAAGGGATTTCTAGACAATCCGTTGAGGATTTTCCCTTTTTCGTGGGTGGTTCAATTATTTATCCATCCATTTACTGAGCCCGCTTATCCTCACAAGGGTCACGGGATTTCTTACAACATTTCACGTTTAATCGGCAACATTTAATGAGCTATCCTGTTTTATTTGCCGATAATGGCACATATTGCCGCTTTTTTGCACTCAGGCGAAAAGCTCCGTGGAGTATAAAAGTAGAGCTTTGGCGTCTATTGGCAAATGTCAACTTTTAAGATGCCTGTTCATTTTCTTTGCCATTTGTCATCATGACACGTTGTTTCTCCCCCCCCCCCACCCAAAAAAAAAAAAAAAAAAAAGGTCAGGAAGGCGACACGTGCCTGCGCTCGGCCGACTGCGCTGCGGGGCTGTGCTGCGCCCGCCACTTCTGGTCGCGCATCTGCAAGCCGGTGCTGACCGAGGGCCAGGTGTGCACGCGCCACCGCCGCAAGGGCACCCACGGCCTGGAGCTGTTCCAGCGCTGCGACTGCGGCGACGGCCTGGCGTGCCGGCCCGAGAGAGGCGAGCGGGAGCAGCACGCCGGCGTCGGCAGGACGTCCGCCCGGAACCTGCACACCTGCCAGAGACGTTGATTCGCGCGCACACAGACAAACACACACACATATGCCAACACCCAAGACTTTTCTTTCCTGCCAGCGCCGCTGACACCAAGACAGCGCCAGGAAGCGAAGATGCGCTTCCTGGGAAAAGTGATACACCCGCAGAGATGATGGACTGATCTCGTTGCCCGCCAACGGATGAGAGGGGAGGTCGAAGGGGGGGGGGGCGAGCGGCGGGGGGGGGGGGGGGGGGTGTCTCAGTCGTCGGCGGGGTTAATGGCAGAGCTGTTTTCTTTGTTTCTGTTTTTATGGAACTTGAAGCCTCGGTTATTGCAGTAAATTACTGTATTGTGAATGACGGCTGGGGAACAAACGCTCATAATATATAATAAATCATTGAACATATGTTCCGGGACATTCCAGACTCACCCGCGGCAGGTGAAAATCTGCGCTATAGCGAGACCATGTATTTTTTGGACATGATAAGTTTTACCTCTCCCGAATGCTTTAAACACGTTTAAATGTATTAAACACTTTTTAAAGTATTCCTTAGCGCCTGTTTTCACTCCCCCCACCCCCCCCAACGGTCAAGAAAAAGGGGCTTGTAGAATATCACAAAGGGAACTAAAAGTATACTCGCAAATACTGTAACAGGCAACGTGTGCTCGCTTTACAGTATAATTGTCATCCCTATGTGTAGTTTACTTTAAAACGGCCACCAAACACATCAGAGAAATAATAATCGCATATTCAAACAACAAACCATGTACAGTACGACCTCGGTTCTCGATCGATTTGTTCCAAAACCGAATCGATATTTCCCAATTACAAATGTAGCTACCGGGACGCGTCTGCGTACAGAGGCGCGCATTGTGTAATTCCGGGTTTTGTCCGGGGCGTTCGAGTACCGATTTTCGCTCGAAAACAGAAGCAAACAAAAAAATCTCAAAATTTTTGTTCAGAGACAGAACAGAGACGTTTGAGAACTGAGTATTCACAGTAATTTGGATCTCACAATTAGGTTAGTGCTAAAACGGCATGCGGAACGGCATAAGCGGGCTAACGGAAATCGGCATTGCGGTTACGAAATGTTTAAACTATTAAATGCAAAACCAAATAATTTCGTCTCACAAAAGTTAGCGTCATGCTAACACATAATTAGAAAAGTTCTCACTGAAATTGCCGTCAATGTTAACGGCAATTGGAAATGTTTAGAAACAATTGCAGCCCCTTGAACACAAACGGAGCAGCAGCACACACAACCAGCAGATTATTCTGTGGCACAACACTGAATGAATGCTAATCAAAATTCGGACCTGCCTGAACTGTTTAAAAACCCGTCTTCTTCTTTTCCTTTCGGCTTGTCCCGATTAGGGGTTGCCACAGCGTGTCATCTTTTTCCATCTCGTGGATCTTCCTCTCTCACACACTGTGCTCATGTCCTCCCTCACCACATCCATCAACCTTTTCTTTGGTCTTCCTCTCACTCTTTTGCCTGGCAGCTCCATCCTCAATATACTCCCTCTCTCGCCTCTCGACATGTCCAAACCATCGAAGTCTTCTCTCTCGAACCTTGTCTCCAAAACATCCAACTTTGGCTGTCCCTTGAATGAGCTCATTTCTCATCCTATCCAACCTGTTCACACCAAGCGAGAACCTCAACATCTTCATTTCTGCCACCTCCCAGTTCTGCTTCCTGTCGTCTCTTCAGTGCCACCGTCTCTAATCTGTGCATCATGGGCGGCCTCACCACTGTTTTAGAAACTTTCCCCTTCATCCTCGCGGAGACCCTTCTGTAACATAGAACACCAGACACCTTCCGCCAACTGTTCCACCCCATTTGGACCCATTTCTTCACTTCCTTACCACACTCTCCATTACTCTGTATTGCTGACCCCAAGTATTTGAAGTCGTCCACCCTCGCTATCTCTTCTCCTCGCGGAGATTCTTCTGTAGGACATGTATGATGGCACCAGAACAGTGGTGAGATGTGCTGTAGTCGTGTCAGAAGAATTTAAGGTGGAGGTGGGACTGCATCAGGGATCTGCTCTAAGCCCCTTCCTGATTCCTGTTCAAATCTGCACCAAAATTTCAAATGATCATAAATGATAACGAGATACTGCTAGCATTTTTGCGTTACCAAACAATAGTAAAAAAAAAAAAACATTAACCTTGAGATCTAGTTCACAAATTTCATGTGTAATAATGGTGAGGCGATTAAAGATTTTTTCGGTGTAAAGATACGGTGTACGGTACTGCATGCTCAAGTCTGGTGCGGCGGAGAAATATGTTAGAATAGTACAGGACATGTACGAGGCCAGCAGAATAGCGGTGAGATGTGCTGTTGGTGTGTCAGAAGAATTTAAGGTGGAGTTGGGACTGCATCAGGGATCCGCTCTGAGCCCCTTCCTGTTTGCGGTAGTCATGGATAAGCCGACAGACGAGGTTAGACTGGAATCCCCTTGGAATATGATATTCGCAGATGATATTGTGATCCGCAGTGAAAGCAGGAGGAGGGGCGATTAGAAAGACGCACGCACTAAAAACCTGTCCAAAATATAGATAAAAATAGTTCCCCCAAAATCTGAGATATGGATACGGTGGTAACACTGAAAAGTTTGGTCATCTTATATTTTCATAAGTTATAAATTTAGAACGGACCAAAGTGTCCCGCAGATGTCGGAAAAAGGTTCCTCACCCCTGTTGTAAAAAAAATTAAATAAAAACTGGGGGTGACACTAAAATTGAGCTGTGGAGTCAACGCCATTATTATAACAACAACCGTGTAAAATGCGTTACATATCGTTTCATAAGAAAACGTCATCTATCATTTGAGAATGTGAATGTTTTATTAAACACTACTTTTAATAACCTCACTTGTCGCCGACCCATTTGTTGAAATAGTTGGAGGCGCCAACATTTTTTTTTTGGGGGGGGGGGGCACGGGGGACAATTACCGGCGTTGTTGTTTAACACGTCGCGGCGTTTCTCCCAAATCAGCGGGTTGGGAGCGGGCGGATGGTTGGAATACTTTGGCTGCGCGCGCCCACCAACTCATTACCCGCAAATGACTGAGATATGCGCTCCTCGCAGGGAAAATAAAAAAAAAAAAAAAATGAAACTTTTAATGAGGCATTGCTGGAGCAGCCCCCAGCCTGCGTGCCACATCCTGCTATGGAGGAGGGAGGGAGGGAGGCCGTGTCATTAGATGAACATTAAAAACAAGACGGGGTGCTGACATATCAAATGGGAAGAGCAGAGAGGTAATAACAACGTAACGCCCGTGTCGTAACCCTTTTGGTGTCGCCGGCTCGTTTTGTAATTAGAAGCTCCTCGAGACCTTCATGTCAAATTGTGATTTTTGTTGTTGTTGTTGTTGTTGTTTTGTCGTCGTCGTCGGCTCTCTGCAGTTTCCCGGCACGAGCCGGGAGCGCCCCTTCCCGGCACGCCGATGGATGCGCACCAACCGCCCAGATACACCTTGGTGCCTGTAATTAGACTTATTTCGATGAGAAGATGCCTAAGAAATGACTAACCTTCCCTTCTTTATTCCCATTTCCCATGAAAATGAAAAAATAAAAAAATAAAAGAGAACGACACTGTGGGGGCACGGTGGATCAGCTGGTAAAGCGTCGGCCTCACGGTTCTGAGGTCCCGGGTTCAATCCCGGACCCGCCTGTGTGGAGTTTGCATCTTCTCCCCGTGTCTGCGTGGGTTTTCTCCGGGTGGGCACTCCGCTTTCCTCCCACATCCCAAAAACATGCAACATTAATTGCCCCGAGGTGCGATTGGCTGTCTCTCTCCATGTGCCCTGCGAATGGATGGGATGACAGCTGGGATTGGCTCCAGCACCCCCCGCGACCCTTGTGAGGATAAGCGGCTAAGAAAATGGATGGAATACAAAGACTTCACGGTGCATGCTACACTATGACTGTTAAAATGATGCTAAATTTTGCTGCTATTTCACCCTCCTTTGTTTCAAGATAAAGCCCCTGAAATATGAAAATATATATAGTTTTTGCCTCTAGGTCATTATTTCATTGTAGGATGATATTCTGACCAACCAACTATTGAGTTCACCAAAATACACCTATCATTTTGATTTCATTCTTCTTTTATCCATCCATCCATATTCTTGGCCGCTTATCCTCACAAGGGTCTTGGGGGTGCTGGAGCCTATCCCAGCTGTCAACGCGAAGGAAGCGGGGTACACCTTGTACTGGTCGCCAGCCAATCACAGGGCACATCGAGACAAACAGTCATAATCAGACCCTGGAGCAATTTAGAGTGTCCAACTAACGTTGCATGTTTTTGGGATGTGGGAGGAAACCGGAGTGCCCACCCGGAGAAAACCCGCGCAGGCACGGGGAGATCTGGCAAACTCCACACAGGGAGGGCCAGGATTGAACCCAGGACCTCAGAACTGTGAGGCCAACGCTTTCCAGCTGAGCCACCGTGCCGCCACAGTAGAGTAATGCCATAGGTTGCTGTAGAGCGTTTAGCTCACAGTTCTGAGGTCAAAGGTTCGATCCCGGCCTCGCCTCTGTGGAGTTTGCATGTTCTCCCCGTCCCTGCGTGGGTTTCTTCCGAGCACTCCGGTTTCCTCCCAAATCCTCAAAAACACGCAACATTAATTGCACACTCTAAATTGCCCCAAGGTGTGATTGTGAGTGCGACTGTTGTCTGCCTCCGTGCGCCCTGCGATTGGCCGGCAACCAGTTCAGGGTGTACCCTGCCTCCTGCCCGTTGACAGCTGCAATAGGCTCCTGCACTCCCCGCCACACTTGTGAGGATAAGCGGCGAGGAAAATAGATGATGGATGACAGTTAAAAAGAAAACAAAGTGCAATGTGTCAACTGCAACTGACAACTTGAGTACAACAGCACATCTACAATCGCAAGTAAACAAAAAATGAATAAACACGTAATTAACGCTACTTTTCATGAGCTGACACCCACGTCACTCACCAGGCCAGGCTCCGCCTCTTAAAGCAACACACACGAAAACCAGGTTGGAAATAAGTAGTCATACTTGCATCTCACATGCACATTTATTCGTTTAATAATGCCAAATCTGTCCTTATCCGATGGCTCGATCAGTCGATTGGGTAACCGGTAAAATATCCGATTCGTCGTTGGACGCGTAAGTCGGGGCGCCACGGTAACGGGCGAGGTCGCGTGCGCGCCGATGTACCGAGAGGCTGGCAGACACGCGAGAGACGAACTCCATTTTGTACAATTTCTGTTGCGTAATTAAGAGTAATGGGGAGCATTGTCAGCACTGCAATATACCATGCGGCCCTCGGCCAAGTCGTGTTTGTGGGGGTCTTGGAAGCTATGTGTGTGGTGTGCGAGTGTGTGCGTGAGTGTGTGTGTGTGTGTGTGTGTCATCGTTACGCCAACCTCAGACTAGCGCAAGCCACAGGCATGTAGCCCGAGCCGAAAAAGCCCAGCGCGTTTTAATGTGTGTGTGAGATGCTGCATTTAGCGGCAGAGTCGACAGTAATAAGAACAACGAGAAGCACGCACACACAATCACGTCCCTGCGTTCGCACCGGCCGCTATTACGCATTTATACGCAGTCACGCGGCAATCATCGGGTGAGCGTCCCGACCAGGCAAAAGTGTCACGGCACGGGCATGACTCCGCATCCCGACCGACACGCCGTTCACATCCCGTAGTAGGCTGACCGCATTGATTTCTGCTGCTTCGCCCGCCCCGACGTGTTTGGCGTCCCACGTCTGTCGTTCCCATCCGTCGCTTCGGCTATTTGGCAAAACGTCCCGGACTTGCTCACCGTTGACAGCGTTAGCCAACAATGTTGTGTTCAAGGTCCAGACTGCGGTCTTGTTTTCCTTCTCGGTTAAGTTCCATCTGAAAGGGACAAGCAGAAAAAAAAATAATCCTGGGTTGACTGTTACACCTTCGATCGCAGCAATCTGCTTGGACGCCAAAGCGCCTTCGACACTCATCTGTTAAAACTTCATTTGTCCGACTTTTCCTGTCTTGCCGTCCTATGTTTTATGTTCTATGGCTTTTCCATACCTCTGTTTTTCATGAATAGATAATTGTAAACAAAGACATTTCTTTCCTTCTGCTGCACATGATGATTTGCTGATGTGTCTGAGTACGATAATTCCCGGCCTACAGAGCGCACCGGATTACTAGCCTCACCCAGTACGTTTGTATAGGAAATACCATTTGGTACATACATAGGCCGCACCTGTGTAAAAGCCGCAAGTGCCCACATTGAAACCCACATTGAAACACAAGATATTTACAAGGAAAGACACAGAAAGAGTTTTAATACCTTATCTTATCTTAAATTAGCAACAACACGGTGGCACGAACAGGGCTGGTTAAAAAAACAAACAAACAAAAAAAACATGGCAGTAAAAAAAAAAAAAAAAACAGTCACGGCAGCTACACAGTAGCAACACAGTAGCATAGCACTAACAGAGTCGGTTAAAAAAAAAAAAAAACCTAAATCACTGAGACACGGAAGTAACACAGCAGATACACGCTAACGCTAGCACGGCGCTAACAGGGCCGGTTAAAAAAAAAAAAAAAGATACCGGTAAAAATCCCTGACACGTGGCAGTAACATAGCAGCAACACTCCAGCACAGCGCGAACAGGCCCGGTTAAAAAAAAAAACATACCGGTAAACATCACTGAGATGCGGCAGTAACACAGCAGCAACACTAGCACAGCGCGAACAGCCCCGGTTGACAAAAAAAAAAAAAAAAAGAACATACCGGTAAACATCACTGAGACGCGGCGGCAACACGCTAGTACAGAGCTAACGCTAGCGCAGTGCTGAAAGGGCCAGTTAAAAAAAAAATAAATACCGGTAAAAATCACTGAGACGCAGCAGTAACAGAGCAGCAACACGATAGCACAGTGCTAACATGACCACTTACAAAACAAATATACCGGTAAAAATCACTGAGACGCGGCAGTAACACAGCACCAACACGCTAGCACAGAGCTAACGCAGCGTTAACAGGGCCGGTAAAACTTCCTCGCCACATATATTCCACCGGTCTCACTCTTACCTTTTCCGCTCGAGTGCCTCCTTGCGGCCGTTAGAAAAAAAATGCACAAATTAGCCGCATCACCGCATAAACCGCAGGGTTGAAAGCGTGTGAAAAAAGTTGCAGTTTATAGGCCGTAAATTCCGGTAATACTGCCAACTACTGGGAAGGAGGACACACCCCGGATTTTTCTCCCCATAAGTGGCTTCACCCTTCACGAGTACTCGATACCTTGAAATAAACCCAAAATGATGCACGTTGGGTTCACCGAAGACTCTAAATCGTCCGTAGATGTTAATATGAGTGTAAATGTGGCCATCAGAGAACGCGTCAATGGAGAATTCAAACTCCTACTAAGCGAGATTAAAAAAAACCAAAAAAAACCAAAACCACAGTACGCACCATTCCCACAATTATCCCACATAAAACTTGTCAGCTGCCCCTAATCATGCATTTTATTCGCTCAGACCTGTCTGGTTGATGCAGCGCATAATACATTGCGATAATACTTAATTGAGCGATAAAAGTCCGACGGCGCTCCTGTTTACACTGCAGCCTTTGTTTACAATAAGTCTTTTTTCTGCTGCTCCGGTGCCCGGAATATCCGCCGTTGTCGTTCCAAGCGTCCCGACACGATGTCCGAAAAGCTAACAAGCCATCGTGGCCCCCGCGACGTCACCTGGGGGCGAAATCGGAAGACATGTCGAGGGTTGATAAACTTGGAGTCGATCGAGGGAAAGCGCCGGAAATGACTGGCGCAGAGATCTTCAGACTTGGCGAAGTCGCACGTGGCCCAGGCCTGGACACAAAGTTCTGTCCAACTGTAAACGAGCTGATCACGAGTCCGCCAAAAGTCCGTCAATGCCGCAACTCCTACCAACAAAACACTTGTCCGACCGCTAGTCTTCCATGCGTCGAATTCAATGACAAAAAGAAACAATGAATATTTGAACACAACTGGTGGAGCAACACATGTACACAGACAAGAAAACTGACAAATGTTACTGCAGTTTGATTGGATATGACTGCACGTATTATATTGCGGCGAACACCGGGGGGAACTGGCCAATGAATGCATGAAATCACGCCATGTATCATTTAATTATGCTGTTATTCAAAGGATCACACTGTAGAGTCCGAAAAACGTGGATGGCTGGGATGGATTATTGGCATTTCCAAATGAGGAAAGATGATTTGCGGTCAGAATATTTTCTGTGACGGCTCAATCCCAGACCTGCCTGTGTGGGGTTTTGCATGTTCTCCCCATGCCTACGTGGGTTTTCTCCGGGTACTCCGGTTTCAGCCCACATTCCAAAAACATGCAACATTATTTGGACACTCTAAATTGCCCCGAGGTGTGTGTGTGAGATGGTGAGTGCGGCTGTTTGTCATGATGTCCCCTGCGATTGCCTGGCAACCAGTTCAGGGTGTACCCCGCCTACTGCCCGTTGAGAGCTGGGGTAGACTCCAGCACTCCCCGAGACCCTCGTGAGGATAAGCGGCTAAGAAAATGGATGGATGGATATTTTCTGTTACGAGCTCGGTCACGGAACAGATTGACCTCGTTGGTAAAGCCGTCGCCGTACGCTCGAGGTTTCCGTTTGAGGTACAAAATCCAACTGCAGGGGCCGAACCCTTTCCGTAACGTCCCTTAAGTAATTGACGCACCGCCAACAAAATTGTGGAAAAGCAGTATCTTTTTTCGAAATGAAGCACATTCAACTGACCTCCGCAAAGTTCATAAGCACCAAGATGCCACACTTTTGTCCAAATGAAGCTCCTCAACTCTCTTCGACATAGTTCCTCGGTGCCGAGATGCCGCAAGGAACTCATATTTTGAAATGATTAAGCGAATAACACGAGATAATTTTTTTTTAAAAAGTGGGATAGTAAGGTTGCGCTGTCCATTAATGAGATGAACGACCTTGTCGATCATCATTCTGATTTTTCAAATGAGAGCGGCCAATCGTGGGATCCAGAAGGCGCTGACTGGTTTGTTCCCTCCAGCTGCGACCGTGCGGTCTCCACGCCCTCTGCGATGATGTCACCCCCTACTGGAGTCCCCACCAAACCCCGGAGACCACATGAAGAACCTCGGTCTGACTTCACCGAAGCGGCGCCGTCGCCGGGCCCAGGAGAGGGACAAGTGTCGTATTATGCCGTCCCGGCTGCCCGTTACGGTGATATGACGTGAAAGCCGGCGATGCCGCAAAACACGTGCTGTTTTGAAACCCGCGCCGATATTCTGGACGGGTTTATTCAACAAAGACCAACCCGAGGTGGCCTTCCAGGCGGCGGCGGCGGCGGCGGCAACGTCAAAAGAGCGCAACGGCGCGTTTAATCCCAGCACCAGAAAACCGGTCCCTCCACGATCACGTTAACCGTGCCGGAATTTCCAGCGCGGCTATTTTTCAATCATCTTCGAGTGATTCACCACGCGGAACATTTTTTTTTTCTTCTTCTTCTTTTTTGAGTGACACTTCACACATTCGGCCTTTGGCAGTCGAGAAGAAGGCTAAATCACTATTCAAGCCATTTAGCCTGTTTTCTCCATCCCTCAGAAGGGTTTATTTATTTTGTGGTGCCATCCGAGAACGCGACGCGCCAAAGTCGGAGGGTGACGTCTTCAAATCGCAGGCCTACAAGTAAAAAGTTGGCATGATTATATCGAATAATCCATCCATCCATTTTCTCAGCCGCTTATCCTCACAAGGGTCACAGGAGTGCTGGAGCCGATTCCAGCTGTCGTCTGGCAGGAGGCGGGGTAAACCCTGAACTGGTCGCCGGTTTCCTCACACATCCCAAAAACATGCAACATTAATTGGACGCTCTAAATTGCCCCTAGGTGTGATTGTGAGTGCGGCTGTTTGTCTCCATGTGCCCTGCGATTGGCCGGCGACCAGTTCAGTGTTTACCCCGCCTCCTGCCAGACGACAGCTGGAATAGGCTCCAGCACGCCTGTGACCCTTGTGAGGATAACCGGCTAAGAAAATGGATGGATGGATTATTCTACTGTTTTTGTTAACTATCACCTCATACAAGAACATGTTTTCCTCTCCGTTTCTTCCTCTGTCTGATATTTTATTATCATTTTTCTGTGAGACAAAGCAAGACGTCTGTCGTCGGGGTTTGATCAGTTGCATAAGGCAGATAATAAATGTGTGTTCATATCTGTTTATATCATCTTGCCTTTGCAGAAATAGGTAGAGACTTCTTAAAGCCATTAAATTGTATCTGAACTCTGCTTGCATGCAGATTTTTTCGCTAAATTACGCAAGCAATTTTAATTTGTATAGCGCATTTCATAGACGAGGTAACTTGATGTGCTTTACGTGATTAATGACACTTGAAAACAAAGAGATAAAACATTTAAAATAAAAATGACAAACAAAATATATAAAAAAAAGACAATTAAAACCGCATACAGTGGAAGTAATACGATAAAAAAAAATGTGGATATATTCTAAAAAAAAAAAAGAGGAAAAACCTGGATTTAAAAACATTCCCACTTGGGGCTGAGCTCCCGTCTGTTGGCAACTTATTCCACTTGTGTGCATCATAATAGCTAAATGCTGCTTCACCATGTTTGCTTTGGACTCTGCGCTCCACTATTTGACCTGAGTCAGTCGATCTCAGCGCTCAACTGGGTTTGTATTCCGTAAGCATTTCTTTCATGTATTCAGGACCTAAATCGTTTAGTGATTTATAGACCAGTAGCCAGAACTTTAAAATCTATTGGAAAACTGACTGGAAGCCAGTGCAAGGACTTTAGGATTGGAGTTCTATGCTCTGACTGCTTTGTTTGGGTCAGCACGTGAGCTGCAGCATTCTGAATGAGCTTCTTTTATGGGAGTCCAGTCAGAAGAAGACCATTACAATAGTCAAGTCTACTTGAGATAAAAGCACGGATGAGCTTTTCCTGGTCTGCTTGACACATCCAAGACTTCACTCTCGATATGTTCTTCAGATGGTAGAAGGCAGTTTTTGCGATTGTCTTGATGTGATTGTTGAAAGTCAGGTCGGAATCAATCAGAACGCCAAGGTTTCCGACTTGGTCTTTGGTTTTTAAAGATAGAGAGTCCAGGTGTCCACTAACAGCAATTCTCTTTTCTTTCTTGGCAAAAACAATTGTCTCAGTTATGTTGTGATATAGTTGAAGAAAATTTTGGTTCATCCAGTTGTTTAAATTAAGGTTAAAAAATTATCTCTTGACACAAGTAATCAAGTACAGTAATAATTCATTTGTACTTGGTTACTTCCCGTCACTGTATGCCCCCCCCCCCCCCCAACACCTGCATCCTCCAGGTGCATTCAGCTCACCAATTTATGATCTATGCTCCCCCAGCTGCCCAAACAAACAACATGCCTATTGTTTATCCAAATCATCCCAATATCCAACGCCAGACGGGCAGGGAGAGCACAGATTCACCGGGTGGAGCAGAATTACAGCCGGGAGGCGGTGTGGGGGGGGGGGGGGGGGGGGTGCTGGGGGATGGGGTGATGATGAAAAAAAAAAAAAAGAAAAAAAAATGCCTACGCTTCATTATGGCGGGTCGGGGAGCCGGCTGCTGGCGGCCCGCGGGGGCTCGGACAGCGGCCAGAGCTGGCTCAGCTCCTGGCTGCTGTGTAAAGTCTGCCTCGGCCGCAACCACATTGCGCAAAGCCGCTTGACACATATAATTTACTCATTATTTACAAAGTTCTCAAAGGAGGAAAATAAACGGTGGAAAAGGAACACGGATTGCGAGCGACTATTCGCTCATGTTATACGCGATTATATAACACCGGAGACGCTGCCGCGAAGTCACCGTCGCCGAGGAACAGCTGTTCGAGGAGAACGCTGGCGTTGCGAGATACGGGATTTCGTGAGCCACGATCATAGCCGCAGGAAATAATAATAATAAACCCTGAGATGATTTTTTTTTTTTTTTCTCTCGAAGGAATCCTGCACAGGAGATGAGTCTGGCGTTCCTCCCCAGAGACATGAAGAAATATCTCCTGGGGTTTGGGTTGGAGGGCATCCGTTGTCCAAGTGCAGAATTCCCCCGAATATTTGCGCTTCGCTAGTCGCAAATTCACTTTATCCATTTTTTTTTGTCAAAAGATCGAGCCAAAACGCACGGTCTACAGTAAACACGAAATTAGTATCATAATTGGTGGAAAGAAGAAAGGATAAAACACTGCATGTTGTAGAAGAGCCAGAGTGAGTTTAGCCTGGGTTGTAATGGAGAGTCTTTGTCGTTTTGCAATGGAAATCATTAGGTTCACCATCAATCCTTTGTTTTTAAAGATGATCCGAGATGTGTTTGATGTTAAACCGATTTAGGATCATACCTCGCAGTGCACAGTATTTACAGTTTAAAATATTAACGGTCCATTCTAACGGTTTATGGCTGTAGTCAATAGCGGTTTACTAAAATCATCCCTTTATTGTCATGAGCCAAACCCTTTATACAGTCGACTCGTCTCACATGTCTCGTCTCCTACAGAACTATGCTCATGTTCCGGGGGAGGCGAAGGAGTCCAAGAGCACTATGTTCTGTGCCTTCATTGCTGAGGCAGCCGTCCGGAGCTGTAGCCGTAAGGTGGTTTGGTGCCTGTCGTGGTGGCAACCCCTGAACATATTGGTGGACACCGACAGTGACGGATGCTGTCAAACTGAAGGAGTCCGACAAGGCCTTTTTGGCCTGTGGGACTCCCGAGGCAGGCAGTGGGTACCGGCTTTGGAATGCTGGTTTCATGGTCCATCCATCCATTTTCTACTGCTTCACCGGATCGGGTCACGGGGGAAGTAGCTTCAGCAGGGATACCCAGACTTCTCTTTCCCCGGCCGCTTCTTCCAGCCCTTCCAGAGGGATCCCGAGGCGTTCCCAGGCCAGCCGAGAGATATAGTCTCTCCAGCATGTCCTGGGTCGTGCCAGGGGTCTCTTTCCGGTGGGGCATGCCTGGAACACCTCACCAGGGAGGCGTCCGGATCAGAAGCCCCAGCCACCTCATCTGGCTCCTCTCAATGCGGAGGAGCAGAAGCTCGTCACTGAGCCCCACCCGGATGACCAAGCTTCTCACCTTATCGCTAAGAGAGAGCCCGGACACCCTGCGAAGGAAACTCATTTTAGCCGCTTGTATCCGGGATCTTGTTCTTTCGGTCACGACTCACAGCTCGTGCCTATGGGTGAGGGTAGGAACGTAGATCGACTGGTAAATTGAGAGCTTCGCCTTAGCTCCCACTTCACCACAACGGACCGATACAAAGTCCACATCACTGCAGTCGCTGCACCGATCCGTCTGTCGATCTCCTGCTCTGTTCTTCCCTCACTCGTGAACAAGACTCCTCCACTTGGGGCAGGATCTCATCCACGACATGGAGAAGGCACGCCACCCTTTTCCAACTGAGGACCATAGTCTCGGATTTGGAGGTGCTGATTCTCACCCCAGCAGCTTCACACTCTGAATCGCTCCATTAACAGACTTTCTTTTACCCATGAGACATTTTTTTCGAAGGTTATGTGCTAACACCGACTGCGCATAATTCCCTCCAAATCTTCCAAACACGTGAGAAAATACTTAATGGTCCAAGTGAAAGCAAGGTTGGGCTTTCTGGCCTTCGATCTAAAGATCTGATCGATCTGATTTGGTGGTGCTGATTCTCATCCTAGCCACTTCACACTCGGCTGCGAACCGCTCCGGTGAGCGTTGGAGATCAGCCAACAGATCCACATCACCTGCAAAGAGCAGAGATGCGATGCTGAGGCCACGAAACCGACACCCTCTATGCCTCGGCTGCGCCTAGGAATTCTGTCCATAAAAGTTGTGAACAAAATTGGTGACAAAGGGCAGCCTTGGCGGAGTCCAACTCTCACCGGAAACGAGTCCAACTTACTGACCAAACTCTGACAGCGGTGGTACAGGGACCGCCTTTGACGGTCGCTGAGGGAAAAACCCAGGCTTAGGAGGAGTTCGGTGAGGCCACGGAGAACGATTTCAAGACGGCTTCGAGGAAATTCTGGTCCACTGTCTGGTGTCTGAGGAGGGGGAAGCAGTGCACCGTCAACTCTGTGTGTATTGAGGATGGGGCACTGCTGACCTCCAACGGGACATTGTGAGTAGGTGGGAAGAATACTTTGAAGACCTCCTCAATTCCACTGACATGCCTTTCCCTGAGGAAGCAGAGTCTGGGATCTCCGAGGCGGGTTCTCCCATCTCTGGGGTTGAGGTCACTGATGTCATTTAAAACCTCCTCGGTGCCAGAACCCCATGGGTAGATGAGATTTTCCCAGAGTTCCTAAAGACTCTGGATGTCGTAGGGCCGTTGTGTTCTTCGCTCATATTTGTAGAACTCTGCGAGCGAGCCTCTTCTTTTCCTCCAAGTGATGTGATACGATTTCTCCGTTTCTTGACAGCGTGACAACAGGTCCTAAATAACCTCAAAAAGTGTGTACTTATAAGGTTAATACGTTTGTATTTCTATGCTTGATTGTGTTGAAAGGTTGCGGATTCTTTTCCCCCAAAAGATGAAGAAAAAATATGTTTTTAGTCATCCAGAATCCGTCTGTTGGAATTTGTAGACTTAAAATCGTGCTTGCTGTCATCCATTGTCCTCCATTCCAAATCTTCCCCTTCATCACCCAAAGAGTCTTTCATGTCCCCTGGTCGTGTCGTCCCCTCCTTTCAAAAACACTTTAACCCCATCAAAGGAAAATGGCCGCCAATCTTATTTGTGCACGGGGACTTTTGCAAAGGTGGAGTCTCTTTTTGCTAGAAAGACAAGGAGGTGGTCCCCCACCTTTGATCTCCCCTGGGGGCAAATGGCTTTGGGATTGTTTTTCCCCCGCCGGCGGGGCTAAGCCGGGGACAGTGCGAGTCGCGGGGGGAGGCCTTGGGGGTCATATCAAAGGTGCTTTATCTTCAGAGGGACATTAGTACACTATCTAAATGTTGATTTGTTCACGCCGACGTCTGAGGAGCCCCCAAATGAGGCGACAAAAGGAAACGCCCAGTGAATGCAAACGCACTCGGCGGTCAAGTTCACGTCTCTTTAAAGCGGACGGAAGGAATAATCGTGTCCCTTTTTTGTTTTGTCTTTCTGGCAAACGTCATTTACTTTCAGACCAACGTTGGCACTTGAAAATTAAGGGCAGTAAAAGGCATTTGTTGACAAGTTGGAAAGGTCAAAGGAGACGGCGGAACCTCGTAGGACCATTTGGACTGATTTCAAAACCTTTTTAATGGATACCCTGATAAAAAACCGTTATGACTGGAAGACCTCTCTGGAAATTCCACTTTTTTTTTGTTTTCTTAGGCATTTCTAAGAACATCTCATAAATCTTATCAGTGAATAAATGCTCTGATTAACATTTGAGCCCCGATAGGATTGCGAAAATAAGTTGGCCATCTATAAAATAAAGCTCGTTATATATATATATATTTTTTTTTTTGACGAGGAGGTACGCCTCACTCATCTTACCTTTTAATATTTGTCATTTTCACACACGTTAAAATAACTTCAACCGTGACGAATACGTTAAAAAACCCAACACTCTCAACCGAGGTTAAGCAATACACTATTTGAGATCATTTGCTGGGTAGCATTATATTTTACATTATTAAAACAAGAAAAAAAACAAAATGTGTGAAAATGAATGAAGGGTAGGAAAAAAATGACGTTTAATATAATATAATGGATTATTGTATTGTATTGTATTGTAACTAAATTAACCGATTAATCCACATCTATCTATCTATCTATCTATCTATCTATCTATCTATCTATCTATCTATCTATCTATCTATCTATCGGTTGCTCCATACTGTACATTTATCCTTCATCGCTCTTTCTTTGTAGAATTAGCATGAATGAGTGGCATCCTGCATGCTCCAATATTATAATATTATTATAAATATTATTATTATAATAATAGTAAGGGGCTAAAAAGATGTTAAAGATTTAAAGTTACCATTAGTACCACTTTTGTGGCCAAATGAAGCCAGAGCGGCATTCAAATGCTTGGAAATCGGCCTTTGAAGGTCAACCCGAGCGGCGCTCAAAGTTTTTAGACCCGACGAAAAGTTGTTTGCGTTATTAGCAAACAGCGAAGCGAGCACGATTTACAACCTGGATCCCATCTCTGATTCTTTTCCAGAGAAGCGGAGACCGAACAGGGCGGCGTGCTCCGGTCGCCTGTGTTGTGGCACCGAGGCCAGTGATTGGAAACACCCTTTAGCCGCAGAAGCACAATAAAAGCCTCTGTTGAGGTTTAACCTAAGCGCTGTGTGTGTTCTCCTCCGTTGTGGGTG